>NC_141029.1:21280000-21580000 GCF_052040795.2 Danio rerio | reverse complement strand
ATTTTAATAATCTGTATTATGAAGATACAGCTTAGTGCAGCCTATCTCTCCTGCTCTCAGTAATGCAGACGTATGAATAAATGTGTAAAATACATGCATGTTAACTGTCATTTTCACGTGATCAAGTAGTTTTTTGTCTTATTTCTTCATCTGAACACATTTAACTGTCATAACTGCAATATTTACACACTCCTCCATAAAATGTATAGCAGATGTAACTGTATGGGGTGCTTTTTGCTGTACCGTGACACAAAAGGAATATTGAATGCTCTGTGTCCAAAATGATGGAACTTGCAGGCATCCCAACAAACACACAACGTTGCCTCAACGTAGCGACCTTCCTACAACGTTGTACCAAAATGCGAAAAAGGTTGAGGATTCGACGTTGTTGCTAAAGGTTGTCACAACGATGTCATAAGGTTGCCATTTAAACATCATCCCAACAAACACATTTACGTTGTAGCGATGTCTGCACAACGTTGTATTTTTTTTAAAGGCAACGTTGCCGCTTACGTGCTCGCTACATTGTCACAACGTAGAAATGTAAGAATTTAGAAGGCTGTAGCAACGTTGTCGTGCGACATTCAGCAACCGCGAGGCGGTGTTCTTACTACTTGTATTAATATTTTTGTGGCAGTTTATCAGTACTGCCTATAATACAGGATAAGCAGCAATTCTTTTCCAGTATTGCTTAATATGAAATATTGTTCATTTATTTTCCTATTTAATTTAACAACTGCATGTGTAAACTTTAAAGTGTAAAAATGCCACACAAATGAATATAATTAAACTTTTTATTATATATTTCACAACATTTAATACATACAGTACACATACAGTATCTAATTATAAGCAAACAGTATAAAATAAAGTTTAGATTATATATATATATACATAAGCACAACCTAAAGCATGCGACCCTCATGATGTTTAAATGGCAACCTTATGACATCGTTGTGACAACCTTTAGCAACAACGTCGAATCCTCAACCTTTTTGCAATGTTGGTACAACGTTGTAGGAAGGTCGCTACGTTGAGGCAACGTTGTGTGTTTGTTGGGATGAGGGTCGCATGCTTTAGGTTGTGCTTAGGTGGCGTGGACGACCACTGTACAACATTTACTGGTCAAAGCTGAATAAGTTTAAATTTCAACAAGCCGTCGTCTCATTCATCAACGACCGAGGAGACGTGAGTATTGCTTTATTTCTTCTTGCTAAATAAGATACGTAAATCGTGAATAATCAAACAAACCTACGATTTCGACAACAATCTGTTCCAACATCACACACACACACACATTCCGTTAACGGACGGCAACAACATTAAAATCATTATGTTAAATCTCTCGATAAAACATTTTCTGATTATTGAAACACTATGGAATTAAATAGTTACAGTTTTCCAGCTTTATTTAATATATCTTCTTTATTGTTTAGCAGAAAAAAAGCTAAATAAGTTTGCAACAAATAAAGGATAAGGCTATAATAGCAGAATTGTCAGTTTTGGGTGAGCTATCCCTATAAGTTAAAGTATATAAATTAATGTTCATATGCCTAATTAATATAGATAGTAATTAAAAGGTCTGCTAGTCTAAATTTCTATTTTGATTGGTCTTTTGATGTTTTATTTAAAACCCACTCTTTTCTTTGCTCAACAGGCTATTTTTACATGGAGGTAATCTTCTATTGATAATTTCTGGATTTTAATTATGCGTAAGTTGCATAAAACTCTATTGTTTAATCACTCACTGTTGTTTTTAAATTATTCATGTAACTTGTCTTTCAGAATGTTTTCAGCTGTTGAATTCACCTCAGATCAGTGTTGCTGTAATTCCTGATCTATGGAAAGAAGAATTGGATGAGGTAAAAAGTATACTACTCTATTTACTATTAAATGTTGTTATGTTACCTAAAACAGCATGTCCATAATGTGGAAAATAGATCATGCTTATAAAAAAATTACTTTATTATTTTGTACAGCTGTTATTGAAATGACACTAAGTTTAACATTCCATTTACAGCGAGCAACGACACAATACAGGGCCTGTTCTTTCTCTTCTCATAATTTAAGTAAGTATTCGGAGACTAACTCTGACTTCTGTTAACTTAAACCTGTTTTCCCTGTATCTCTAAATTTATTTAATTGTATGTAATTTTGGTATATGATATATTATTAAAACATTAAAATAAAGTAGGCTACATAATTACTATGGAGATTTTATATGTAATGGAGATACTATGGAGATATATATTATATTATATGGAGATACTATGGAGATTTTATATGTAATGAAATTACAATAAATGTCTGAAACTTCAATAACTTGCTAGTCATAGTCATTTCCTGTGTAGTGCTGTTGTGTCAAGCTCTGATCTGTCCTCTCTTGTTCACTGCCTATTTTGACTTGTGTCTGCTGTGGATGTCTGAAGCTGGATTATCTGTTGAATTTGTTTCTTCCTCTGACTGCTTTCTCCATACCAACAACTACAACTGGTCTTCAGCTGCGCTCCCCGGTCTGCTGTATTCTCCAGTCCAGAGCTTCACTGCCCAGTGTTTGAATTTTAATTTATATATTTATTTACATTTTAATGATTTCTTGTTTACTTTTCTTGTTTGTTTACCATTTAGATTAATTATATATATATATATAAACTTTATTTTATACTGTTTGCTTATAATTAGATACTGTATGTGTACTTTATGTATTAAATGTTGTGAAATATATAATAAAAAGTTTGATTATATTCATTTGTGTGGCATTTTTACACTTTAAAGTTTACACATGCAGTTGTTAAATTAAATAGGAAAAATAAATGAACAATATTTCATATTAAGCAATACTGGAAAAGAATTGCTGCTTATCCTGTATTCTAGGCAGTACTGATAAACTGCCACAAAAAATATTAATACAAGTAGTAAGAACGCCGCCTCGCGGTTGCTGAATGTCGCACGACAACGTTGCTACAGCCTTCTAAATTCTTACATTTCTACGTTGTGACAATGTAGCGAGCACGTAAGCGGCAACGTTGCCTTTAAAAAAAATACAACGTTGTGCAGACATCGCTACAACGTAAATGTGTTTGTTGGGATTTGATAGACTTGTTCCTCCTCACGCATTCTGTCGTCTAGGTAAGCAGACTGGGTCCGTGTACGTTTTGTTCATTTGTTTTCCATTTTCAAACGGAATAAAGGAAATGGAGAAAACGGCCGTTTTTCCGTTTTTCTTTTGCTCACGAGAAAACGAAAAAACGAGATTTTGGCTGGATTTTCGTTTTTTGGTTTAGGGTAGGAAAACGGATAAACGACTTTAAAATTCATTTTACACATGTAGGTGGTGCTGAAACGCCCACTTTCCTCTAATTGGTCAACCAAATCTGTGCTCGTGACGTCACCCTCAAAATAAAAGCCTTACACGCAGGCTTTTAATTATTATTATTTAATTATATATATATAAACAAAGTTTACATATTCTATCATTTGAACCACACACAGTTAGCAGGCTTACATTCATTGCGTATGTATAAATTAAATAAAAACGTAAATCAGCAGTATTCTTAGACATTTGTCATTAAAATAAGGTCATAGTTCACTGCCAAGCTTCTTGCTGCTGTGCACCTGATGCTGAGCAAAGAAAGCCATTTCCGAGCAGCACCTGGTTTACATGATTGTTTTAGAGCTATTGTAGGCCTAAATAATAGCCTACTCTGTATAAAATAATAATTTATTATTATTATTATTATTATTATTATTATTAGGCCTATTATTATTAGTATTGTTATTATTATTATTTACTTAGTTATTCAATGGTTGTAAGAACACATTGGACCCTGCATGGGGCTATAATAAATGGTACCATTTGTTTCTATTGGATTTTCTCATATTTTAATTTAATATATGCCTTTAGCCTATTGTAAATATTTATTTAATAATTAATACTTTATTGCAACTGCAAAGTAGGCCTGTCTTATTATTATTATTTTTTGTTATTATTTTGTCGTTGTTGTTGTTATTATTATTGTAGCAGGGACATAGCCACAGGTGTCTTGCACCTGAAAATAGATGCCTTCGCGCTCAAATGCACGCAAAAAACTTGCACAGGCAAAAGTAATGATGAATGTGTTGAAGGAAAAAAAAAACATTCTAATTATTTGTTAATAAAATAGTGCAACATTATTCTCAGTCAGTGTAGGCTGAAAAAAATAAAGGAATAAAGCATTTCAAGGGTGGTTTTATTTTTAGTTCATTGCTGTGACGCGCTATATTTCACTAAGGCTGCATGAGACTGCGCATCTTGCTTATTTTCTTTATTTTACATACAGAACATATCATACAGTCCAGGTTCTACCGTTCTAGTGAGTGTGGGGCATTGCTTTACAGTGGTAAAGTGGATTATTTCTTGGCAAATTCATAATGATTCACTTTGTTTAGTAATAAATTTCATAGTTATAAAATAACTACATTTCAAGAATATGTTAACACTTTCAACTATTTAGGATTCTTTATTGCATCAAAAGTAATTTCAAAGTAACATTAAATGTACGTATAAACTGCTTAATTTGTGTGTGTAAACACCTAAGATGCAAAAAGCTTATTTAGACCAGAATAGGCCTACTAAACGCAACGGTCAATGTATGTAAACTTATGACCTAAAATGTCTTAAATGACTAAATTTAAGTCTTTTTAAGTTTTTAAATAATTTAAGTTTAACATAAATGATTTAAACTTTAAACTTCAAATTCACAGAGTATGGCAAATAAATTGTTTATTAAATGGAGGTCAGGTGTCTATCTTAATTATAATTATTAAATATTATGACACTATATATAATTCAGTGGTGTATTGGAGAGTACGCACCTTTTAATTAATTAATTTTAAATAAGTGGTTTATCCTAAATAAAATGCAATGGGATCGGTGTGCAATGAATAGTTTGAAAACCCCTGGTTCAGACTAGACGAGCTAGCTGTCTGTGCGCTGCGCTAATAACTTGGCATTTGCTCTTTTCGGTGCTGCCAGATGCATTTATAGTGCATAAAAAATAAAAAAGGTAATTCGGTAAAGTGCGCGATGCGCGCAGAAATAAGCGCACTATATGCATTTGTCGAATTAAGTTCTCTTTTTCTTTAATCAAGACTTTTCCGTTCGAGGAATTACAGTTATTAATAGCTTAGTCCTTATAAATGATCAGTTTATAAAATACACAATTTACGGATCAAGCCTAATGAAGAATAAGAAGAATATGCAACGCATTATGATCCTTGAATGATCAGAGCGCATTTATATAAACTATATATTTTATATAATCCATAAATGTTAAAAAACATTATACATTTAAAGTAATGGAACTTTATATGTTATAAAATCTAAACTATTATTTAGGCTACAGGCTAAATAAAGGCGCCTTTTCGGGGCTGTTCAGCGCGTGCGTCAAAGAAAAGACATGACACAATCTCTTTAAAAACTTGTTGTTTATTTACAATATCTAAAGGAATATAAAACATAACATGCATCTCCATTCTCAACGAGTTTCTGTGTTCTGCATCCTTCACAGACCGAGGTCTCATTCCGAGGTAATCTGTAAATATTCTCATTTGGTTCTGGCACATTCTTGATTAAAGGTGAAACTGACCGGCGCAACGGATGATTTGTCATCTAGAGTGACTACAGTTATAATACAGGTTATGGAACTGTTTCACTTTAATTTCATATTATTATTTTATTAAACAAACAAACAAGTTTTTGTTTTGTCTCTGCATGCAGCGTATTGGATCTTTGAAGCATTGTACTTCAAATGTTATTCCTTTTTTTATTGTATTTTTAATATTTTTAATTATACAACACAAAATTGGTTCTAAACAGATACATTTTCCTATAGGCTATGCTGAAGTGTATATTTTTGTTCACACAGGTCCTATACAAAACTGTGTGGATGGATGATTTGTTTCTCCGTGAAAATAACTCATTTAATAAGCAAAACAGGCCAAAATGTTGTTTAGCTTGCGTCAAACTGGATGGACAATTTACAAATATATTGAATACAAAGGCTGGTTATTTTATGCAATGAGGGACAATAGGCCTATTACAAATTAAAGAAAATTATTTGCATATTAAAACAAAAATATATAATACAACAACAGATTCTACCTCGTAAGAAATGACTTTAGATAATGTAAATAAGCATCAAGTTTTTTTTTGAGATTGTGTGTCTAATTCAGTAGTGTAGTGCGTTCGCGTGGGTTTCCTCCGGGTGCTCCGGTTTTCCCCACAGTCCAAAGACATGCGGTACTGGTGAATTGGGTAGGCTAAATTGTCCGTACTGTATAAGTGTGTGTGTATGTGTGGATGTTTCCCAGAGATGGGTTGTGGCTGGAAGGGCATCCGCTGTGTAAAAACTTGCTAAATAAGTTGGCGGTTCATTCGGCTGTGGCGACCCCAGATTAATAAAGGGACTAAGCCAACAAGAAAATGAATGAATAATGTGCAATACTAATTTAAAATACGTATCACTAACCTTATATATGAAATAGCAGGGCCCGCTGTAGCACTTTCTCAAGAAGAGCAAATGTCAAATTATTAGCGCAACGCACATGCAGCGAGCTCATCTGTTTGTCGGAACTACTAGACACAATTTTTTTATCAACTATAATGTGTTTAATTATTCATATTAATTTCATTCTGTACTTTTTAAATTTGTTTTAATATTTTGGGGTTTTGATTAATCTTGTGTTCCTTTTCTAATGATTTTAGTTGATGCTGTAATTTGTTTAATTCCTGTTGCCGGAGTTTCTTGTTTCGTGAAGCAAATGATATAGTTTTCCCTCTTAATACTGCTTTTGCGGCATCCCACAGTATAGGAGGAGTGACCTCTTCATTATCATTATTTTCTAAATAGATATGAATTTCATTTTTAAGATGTAATTTAATAGATGGATTATTAAGAAGGTTTAGGTTAAATTTCCATAGTGTGTCTTTGTATTTGTTATTTAATTGTAGTTTTAAATAGACTGGAGCATGATCACTAATATCTATAGTTCCAATATCACAACTCGTAACTCTGGCTCTATCTATTTTAAACATAAGGTAATAATCAATCCTTGAGTAAGTATTATGCGGAGAAGAAAAATGTGTATAATCTTTTGTATTTGGATATAAGTCTCTCCATATATCAATTATGCCAATATCATTCATCATTGCATTAATTTTCCAAAGAATAGGTTTGGGAAAAATTCTTTTCTTATTTGTGGAGTCTAAATCAGGTTGTAGGTGTATATTTAGATCACCCCCACAGATCAGAATACCCTGCGTTTCAGAGGCTATGGTCTGAAATATATTTTGAAAGAGATTAATTTTACTATTAGGAGGAGCATAAATATTAAACAAAGTAACATATGTTCCATTTAGTATCCCCTTAACCAGAATAAAATGACCTTCTTTGTCAGCATATTCATATTTTTTTTCAAAAATAACTTTATGAGAAATCAATATTATAACCCCTCTCCTGTGCCCTGTAGGGTATGATGAGTAATAGATCTGGGTAAATCCCATTCTTTTAAGTTTTTCATGTTCTGAATTATTCAGGTGTGTCTCTTGTAAGTATACTATATGGGCATTTTCTTTCTTCATTTTAGTCAATATTTTTTTTCCTTTTGATTGGATTAAGTAGGCCATTAACATTAAATGAAATTATTTTTGTCTCGTCACTTATGTTGGTTTAGTATTTCAATATCTCTTGAGTAAGGAAGACAATAACCCTGGAGAACAATATACGAAACAATAACGAACACTACAAGAACCTGATGAACATATTGAGCTTCCAAGTTAGGGGTCTCAAACAAACAACCCTGGGACAGTCTGATGATATCTAGCGTGGGAGGGAGACCTTTCTTTCTGTGGTGGTATTCAGGGCCCCCCAGTTCACCGTATTTACATGAGATGAAAGAAAACATACCTCACGTGTCCGACGTAATATGACATTATTGAACGATACGGAGAGAAAAAAAAGAGCAGAAATTATCTCAAGTTTTGCGGTTCATAAAAATGTACCAATTCAAGTGTTTGTTGCAGATGGCGTAGACAGACTTAAATTATCTTCTATATGCCTGTAGACGCTCTCGGATGTCAGTCGCTTGTTGATTTGTTTTCTCTTTTGTCTTTTTATGCGAAACAGATTCCCACGACGTGTGTTTGAGTTGTTCCATCAACGATTCTGTCTGCGGCGTTTTTTCCACACGGAACCCTTTTTTCACCATGTCTGTGTATGCCTCTTCAGCTGTATGGTACGTGTGAACCCCGTCCTCATAGAACACCCGTAGTCTTGCTGGATATGGAGTTTGGAATCGGATCTTCTTTTCTTTAAGTACTTTTTTCACCTGTGAGTAATCCTTCCTTTTCTGGAGAACCGCGGGAGGATAGTCATGATCGAAGTATATTTTTTGCTCTCCCATGAGGATTTCTTTTTTCGCCCATGCCTTCCGGATCACTTCTTCTTTCGTTCTGTACCTGAGGAATTTTACTATGATCGATCTAGGTTTTGCATTCGTTCCGGGTTTCGGCACGAGCGCCCGATGGGCTCTTTCTACATACAGCTCCCTGTCTGGGGGAAAATCCAAAGTGTCCCGCAACAGTTGTTCTACGAAATCAACCATAGAGTTTTTCTCTGCATCTTCAGGCACGTTGTATATCCTTATATTGTCTCTTCTTGATCTGCCTTCTTGGTCAATTTGTTTGTTTTCCAATTGCGATTGTATTTTGATGATTTTTTGCATGATTTCCTCCACGTTTTGCAATCGGGTTTCAGTTTCTTCAATACGATCCTCTGCGTGGCTGATTCTTTGATTAGTCTTATTTAATTCGGTTTTGATTTCATCCAACTGGTGGTTGTTGTCCTTCCGAAAGTCTTGAATTTCCTCCAGGATTCGTTCCAGATTGATATACGTGTTGTCAGGGTTACTAGGCTGTTGACGATTAGCATTGTGTTGCTGTGCTAACGCATTTGTTCCAGCTGTGCCTACTTGCTGTCTGCCTTCAATTTCCACAAGTTCCGTGTTGGTTTTCCTGCTCTTTTTTTTCGTCTCCATTGTTGCCCCACTATTATTGGTTATTTTGAAACAGTTAGGGGTTTTTCTCAAGTTTAAGTGGGGTTATTAATATCTTCGTCGGAGGAGACGATGCACTATGCTGCCATTCCCTCACTCGCCGGAACCGGAAGCCGCACTTCAACTTTTTTAGGTTCGGCTCTCGAATTAGTAAGGTTATGATTAAATGTTATTTAAAATATTTAAAGCCTGCCATCTAGCCTACAATAACAGCAAATTTAGTAATAAAAAAATAATAAGACAGGCCTACTTTGGCGTTGCAATAAAATATTATTAATTATCAAATAAATAATTACAATATATAATTAAAATAGGAAGAAATAAATGAAAACAAATGGTACCCTTTGTTTTTATAGCAGGGCCCAAAGTGTTCTTATTCTGGTTCTGCTAACAACTATTAAAAAGAAAAAAAAACACCAAACAATAAAAACACTAGTAACTGATAATAATAATAATAATTATTATTATTATTATTATTATTATTATTATTATTATTATTATTATCATTATTATTATAAAGCCCTTGCTCTGAAACAATCATGCAAACCAGGTGCTCCTCGGAAATGGCTTTCTTTGCTCTCCATCAGGTGCACAGCAGCAAGAAGCTTGGCAGTGAACTATGACCTTATTTTAATGACAAATACTGCTTTATGTTTTTATTTAATTTATACATACGCAATGAATGTAAGCCTGCTAACTGTGTGTGGTTCAAATGATAGAATATGTAAACTTTGTTTATATATATAATTAAATAATAATAATTAAAAGCCTGCGTGTAAGGCTTTTATTTTGAGGGTGACGTCACGAGCGCAGATTTGGTTGACCAATTAGAGGAAAGTGGGCGTTTCAGCACCGCCTACATGTGTAAAATGAATTTTAAAGTCGTTTATTCGTTTTCCTACCCGAAACCAAAAAACGAAAATCCAGCCAAAATCTCGTTTTTTCGTTTTCTCGTGAGCAAAAGAAAAACGGAAAAACGGCCGTTTTCTCCATTTCCTTTATTCCGTTTGAAAATGAAAAACAAATGAACAAAACGTACACGGACCCAGACTGTGTGCAAGCGAGCGATACACTCATTTTTAATATGTCTTATGATTATACTATATAGTCAGATTTCTACACAGTTTTAAAACTTTTAGAACAACTATAAAGTAAAACAGATGTATTTCCCACCTAAAAACGATTCATGGTTTTTGCGTATTTATTTGTTTATAATACATAGCGTGGATTATAATAAAATAAACAGAGAGACTATCTTTGTCATGAACCATTTTTAAAAATAAGCGTTAAAAGGGGTGGGGCTGACGTCACAGGCGAGCGCCCCGAGGGCTCTGTAGTCTGTTTATAGCCTAATAATTGCTTTTCAATTCTTTTGTTTGTATTTGGATTGTCCGACTGGACAAAACGTGTAAGTGTAATGAACAGTGTTTGAACACAGAGCTTATTATTTGCAATCTTCGAAACGCCTATGGATTTTCATTTTCACGAGGGAACCAGTTTTATATGGCAAGCCGATTTAGCATTTAAACCTTTGTTCTGACTATCCATAAATATAGAGATATCTTTAATTATATTTTGACTAGTCATAATTATAAATCGACTAGTCAGAATGACAATTAGAGATATCTCTAATTACAATTGTTACTAGTCAAAATTTATTTAGAGATATCTCTAATTATAATTGTGATTAGTCGAAATTCATTTAGAGATATCTCTAATTATAATTGTGACTAGTCAAAACTCATTTAGAGATATCTGCAAATATTTTTCAATGGAAGTCAATGGAATATGACTAGTCATAATATATTTGCAGATATCTCCAATCTGATTTCGTACTAGTACAATTGTAATTGCAGATATCTCTAATTGTCATTCTGACTAGTCGAATTATAATTATAGTCAAAATATAATAGGCTCGTTTGAGATGGCCAAAATTTGCGCAGAATCGATCACTGGTGATCACCGCAGGATACCGGTTAGAAATGTGTCCGCCTTGCCTTTGCCTTGCTCTGATGTCACGCGATCGCGAGGCGGGTACCTCGGATTCAGCAGTCGGCAGCAGTTGATCTCAAAAGACTGCGTTACCAAAAGCATGATGGGAAACGACTGGCTGACGACACAGCTAAATGCTCATTGGATGAGACTGACACATTACACTTTATTATCTTGTTTAACTAAGGTTTATACCTGGATTTGTTGAATACCTTTTTTGTATTTTCGTTGATAATTAAAAAAGTCATAAAGAGCATTACATATGGTTTTTATTTATTTGGTGTTGTCATTTTCACTTTTTGTATGTTAATGTGAATTTTGTATTGTAATTTTTATGCAGCATTATTCCATGAAAGTCAATCCAACATATACATATATTCAGACATACAAAGGTAATCAGACTGTTTTGTCATTATGCCTCATCTTTGTGTGGTTTCATATGAGAAGTGAAAGGGGTGTAGTAAACAAGAAGACACACACACACACACACACGTATGTGAAGTCAAAAGTCATGTTTAATAGACCAAGAACATTTTCACAGTATTTACAGTCTAATATTTTTTTATTCTGGATAAAGTCTTGGGCTATTTTATTTTAGTCTGGCTGGAGTAAAAGCAGTTTATATAAGCCTAATAAGCATGTCAATGTAATTAACCCCCTAAGAATTTCTTTATGTCAAACAAACATTTGTCATGACCTGCCACTCAAAAGCATCTTGCTATAGCTACCTCATTTATAGCCAAATTATGTTTCTTGGAAGTTTTTTTGCTGTATAAGCTGTTTATTTTGTTATTCTTTTAAAGTTTGTTGAATCTACAGAATTATATTTTAAATACACCCTTTTAGTTAATGAGCTGTTCATCTTCTGTAATTCTGACCATCTTTTCGTAAAAACAGTGATATTTCTATTGCATCCACTCCCTCATTAAAAATACTATATACCGTAGTGCTTTTGAACCATATTATAGAATAGCCTATTTAAATTAGTTGCTCTGGTATCACAACAACTATAAACATAACCCAATACTGAAAAAACATGTTCAAAAATGCTATAATATTTACTATAAATCACCATAGTATTTTTTCATGAGGTCATTCGTCTGCGATAAAAAACGCGAACGAGATCTCCGCCACTGGTGACGTTTCTAGGTGGCTAAACAGCGAGATTCGGCAAGTGTCCGACTTTGTTCTGATGTAATTTTTGAGCCCTCCTCTTACTGCACACTCCTGCTCTCGTTTACAAAGCAGTCAAGGCGAGGCGCACCTCAAACGAGCCTAATTAGAGATATCTCTAAATATATATTTATGGATAGTCAGAACAAAGGTTTAAATGCTAAAACAGCTTGCCATAAAGCCGATTAGCCTACAAAGTGACGTCATAGTTCCTCCTCTCTATTGGCCAACATATTTGACTGGAAAAAACCTTTGACCAATGTGAAACCTTTTGCTACGCCCTTACCAGAAGAAAACCTTTCACCCAATGACTGTAAAAAATATGGACGACGCGACAGCCCCTTTTCCCATTGAACGCCTTGAGGGCAAAATGCCTGCTTGATGGGCACAAACTGTCGCAAAAGACTGCTAAAATTGGAGCCTTGACATGCGCAGAAGGACTGTCTGATGGAGCCAGAGGAGGAGCCACGAAAATGAGCGGAGTCGAGCTTCCAACCAAACGTTTTATGTAAAATCAACCACGCCCCCCGAACTTCTCAGCATGTGTTTGCTGTCATATCAACAAAAATGGTTGTAATAACGTTAACAAATGTGAGGGTTTTATATAATGAAGATTCAATCGCGCCAGCTCCGGGCAGCAGCGCACATAACCTACTCGCGGCGTCGCGGGCTGATTCCGGCTCGCATGCGGCAGCGCCTGCTCGCTCGGCTGCCGCATCTGGCTCAATTGACTCGGGCTGGAATCAGGCAGTGAGTCCAGGCATCCGGAGTACGTCCGGAGTACGTCCAGCAGAGGTAGTCAGTCTGAGGGTTAAGTCTCCGGCAGGCAAGAACTGGCCCCACTGTGTTTTGCTATCTGGGTGGCTAGGCGTGTATTAGCAAACTAATAAAGCCCGAAAAAAAGCCCTGACCGTAGCGAATAAACAGTGTTCCACCAGGATCATGTATGTCAGAAACTATAGTTTACTGCTGAACTCATTTTGACATAGTAAAATATCCACAGAAATCGAGTAATAACAATTCAGTCTCCTGCCGAAGCTCAGACGGTCTGCTTTGAGAAACTGTCAATCACAACTGTCAATCACGATGACACGCCCAGCATTAAATTACTGCTAAAAACAAACTGTTTACAAAAATGAGGATCTGCACCTATTTCAGCACAATAATCAGTGCCTTAATCGACCAGAACCATCTTTCGGGACATTTTATTGCAAGTGTAATTAATTTTTTTATTTGGGCTCAAGTCTCCTTCATTAACACGGAGGAGGCGGGCTTTATGTCTTGTACTGCAGCCAGCCCCCAGGGGGCGATCTAACGGCCGAGACCTTCACTCAAACGCAGGCTTACGGCACACTTGCTTTCACCAATGAAAAACCTTTTACCACGCCCCTACCCCTTTGCCACGCCCATTTCTCTAGACTGCAGTTACTCCCTTACTCATTTGTGTTTTTTTTTGTCAGGAACGCTACGTTCATATATCTTTTACTGTATGTGGTATAAAACTACACCTTTTGCCTTTTTTTAGTGATGGTGAAATGAAGCTTTCTGAACCAGTGAAGCGCTCGACTCAATTGTATCGGAAAAAGGTTCGTTACTCGAAGCTTTCTAAATCAGAGCTCGATGAGGAACTCTTCTGGTGAAAGTGTGGGAAAGCACTGTGTTGCCATAATGTCAAATGTTCACAACTGACCAACTCATTCATGTAGTAATAAAACAACAGCAATATAAACAAATTACTCAATTACTGTAGTTTTTACACAAGATATATTACATTACACAACTGATGATTGTAGCAAAATCCAAGGTATTCAAGAGTTTATCATAACAAAAATAGTCCCACTCCAAGCGGGGATCGAACCAGCGATTCCTGTTTGGGAGGCGAGTGCTCTAGGAGGACGCTATGTGAATGATACTGCACAATCGCATTCATCAAATACTGTCTGTTAAACACAATACTACGATATGCAGTGGTTTTCTTTAAAGATAGTCGTAAAAAAAATACGCTAATACACTTTAGTATTGTTCAAAACCTTTTTAGTAAAAAATACTATTGTAGTTTAGTTTAATTACTGGTGTGTGGGACTGGTGCAGTGCTTTGAAACAAATGTATGTAATAGACGCCAATTCTCTCGCTATACACTTTACTATGAGGGTGTTTAAACCTTTGAATCAAAATTCGTAGCAGTCACGTGGGTAAAGGCGAAAATGAAGCTTCGGACGTCACTGATCACGTGATGATGGCAATAGGTGCGTTCGACATGAAGCTCAGCTGCAGCCGGTGATCAACGAGATTAGCCGAGCGCAGGCGGGGCAGAGTTGAAAACGGAGCCGTCAAGACGGACAGCTGGACACTTCGGGACTCAAAGTTGCTGCAGTCATGATGACCGATCACATGGCGTCATCATATTTATTTATTTTTTTGTTATTTTTATTTATAACAACAAAACATTTACAAATAAAACAGAATACAGTCTCTACGAACTGTAGTTCCTTTTTAAACAATAAGAGAGAATTATGAATAAAATATATAACAATTGCATGAGAGAAATAAGAGGAAATGAGAGGTTAATAAAAACATAAAAACAAACAGGTCTATTAAATACAAAGCAATAAGCATAAATTCTAGGAGTTAAACATCAATCTTTGAATCTGCTAAAAAAGGGTTTACATAGGCCTATATGTACATTTATAGATATAAAAATTTCCCATGTAAAAAGCAAAACAAGGTGTTTTGATTAGGTCTTAATAAATGACATTATTTTGGATGATGAATGAATTTTCAAAAAAGCATTTTAATCCAAAAAGATTGTGTTGAACAGAACAAAAGGTAAAATAAGTGAGCTATGTAGAAGTTTCCCAGAAAGAGCAGGTAGCCTTTAAACTGCTAGACAGGAAATAAAATATATATTTATATTATAATAATAAAACCATTTTATAATAATTTAATAAAATAGTTCTTTACTTTAATTTGTTAAGAGAGCTTTTTTTTAACGTGGCAGGATCAATGATGATGATTATTTTATTTCAAGTCTGTAAGACTTATTTGAGTTCATATTTAGGTTATTCACTAAAATATACACTAAAATATATCCTTTAAATCGTTCATGGAGATGAATGCAGTAAATAGTCTTTATAAAAAAGTTAAAAATAAACCTGTGCAAACAAGCTAACCTTTATAACCAGATTATTTAACAAAAGATGATTACTGCAGTAAAATATTGGTAGTCTTTTAATAAGCAAGATGTGTACAGGATAGAGAGGGTGTGAAAAGTGAATTGTTTGTTTTAAAACTTCTGAATCGGAATTTGTCCAATTATAAACCCGAAATACACGTGTTTGTTGTCATGTGGGGAACTCGGCCAATCGTGTAATATCGGTGTCGTCATCAAAGCTCCTGCAGTCGCTCTTCAGAAGTTGCACGGTCTGAGTTTGCCGTCTGATCTCGGAGCGCTGTCGCGGTACTTTGATGCCACATGTGACAGTCACGTGGCGTCGGCGCAGCATCAATCCGGACAAGATTTCTAACCAGAATGCACCGCTTTAAGACAGATTTCGATCGATCTGCGCAGCGCTGCATGAAGTCGAACGCACCTAAAACGAATCAAGCTCCGGTTACATGCTTCGAAGCCTCGGCGCACAGGGTCACATCGCGTGATTTCAGGTGCGTTCGACTTCATGCAGCGCTGCGCAGATCGATCGAAATCTGTCTTAAAGCGGTGCATTCTGGTTAGAAATCTTGTCCGGATTGATGCTGCGCCGACGCCACGTGACTGTCACATGTGGCATCAAAGTACCGCGACAGCGCTCCGAGATCAGACGGCAAACTCAGACCGTGCAACTTCTGAAGAGCGACTGCAGGAGCTTTGATGACGACACCGATATTACACGATTGGCCGAGTTCCCCACATGACAACAAACACGTGTATTTCGGGTTTATAATTGGACAAATTCCGATTCAAAAGTTTCAAAACAAACAATTCACTTTTCACACCCTCTCTATCCTGTACACATCTTGCTTATTAAAAGACTACAAATATTTTACTGCAGTATCATCTTTTGTTAAATAATCTGGTTATAAAGGTTAGCTTGTTTGCACAGGTTTATTTTTTAACTTTTTTATACAGACTATTTACTGCATTCATCTCCATGAATGATTTAAATGATATATTTTAGTGTATATTTTAGTGAATAACCTAAATATGAACTCAAATAAGTCTTACAGACTTGAAATAAGAAAATCATCATCATTGATCCTGCCCCCCTAAAGCTCTCTTAACAAATTAAAGTAAAGAACTATTTTATTAAATAATTATAAAATGGCTTCATTATTATAATATAAATATATATTTTATTTGCTGTCTAGCAGTTTAAAGGCTACCTGCTCTTTCTGGGAAACTTCTACATAGCTCACTTATTTTACCTTTTGTTCTTTTCAACACAATCTTTTTGGATTAAAATGCTTTTTTGAAAATTCATTCATTATCCAAAATAATGTCATTTATTAAGACCTAATCAAAACACCTTGTTTTGCTTTTTAAATGGGAAATTTTTATATCTATAAATGGACATATATGTAAACCCTTTTTAGCAGATTCAAACAAGAAGTATTAGCCTAAAGATTGATGTTTAACTCCTAGAATTTATGCTTATTGCTTTGTATTTAATAGACCTGTTCGTTTTTATGTTTATATTAACCTCTCATTTCCTCTTATTTCTCTCATGCATTTGTTATATATTTTATTCATAATTCTCTCTTATTGTTTAAAAAGGAACTACAGTTTGAAGAGCCTGTATTCTGTTTTATTTGTAAATGTTTTGTTGTTATAAATAAAAATAACAAAAAAATATGATGACGCCATGTGATCGGTCATCATGACTGCAGCAACTTTAGGTGCGTTCGACTTCATGCAGCGCTGCGCAGATCGATCGAAATTTGTCTTAAAGCGGTGCATTCTGGTTAGAAATCTTGTCCGGATTGATGCTGCGCCGACGCCACGTGACTGTCACATGTGGCATCAAAGTACCGCGACAGCGCTCCGAGATCAGACGGCAAACTCAGACCGTGCAACTTCTGAAGAGCGACTGCAGGAGCTCTGATGACAACACCGATATTACACGATTGGAGTTCACCACATGACAACAAACACGTGTATTTCGGGTTTATAATTGGACAAATTCCAATTCAAAAGTTTCAAAACAAACAATTCACTTTTCACATCCTCTCTATCCTGTACACATCTTGCTTATTAAAAGACTACAAATATTTTACTGCAGTATCATCTTTTGTTAAATATTCTGGTTATAAAGGTTAGCTTGTTTGCACAGGTTTATTTTTTAACTTTTTTATACAGACTATTTACTGCATTCATCTCCATGAACGATTTAAATGATATATTTTAGTGTATATTTTAGTGAATAACCTAAATATGAACTCAAATAAGTCTTACAGACTTGAAATAAGAAAATCATCATCATTGATCCTGCCCCCCTAAAGCTCTCTTAACAAATTAAAGTAAAGAACTATTTTATTAAATAATTATAAAATGGCTTTATTATTATAATATAAATATATATTTTATTTTCTGTCTAGCAGTTTAAAGGCTACCTGCTCTTTCTGGGAAACTTCTACATAGCTCACTTATTTTACCTTTTGTTCTTTTCAACACAATCTTTTTGGATTAAAATGCTTTTTTTAAAATTTATTCATCATCCAAAATAATGTCATTTATTAAGACCTAATCAAAACACCTTGTTTTGCTTTTTACATGGGAAATTTTTATATCTATAAATGTACATATATGTAAACCTTTTTTAGCATATTCAAACAAGAAGTATTAGCCTAAAGATTGAGGTTTAACTCCTAGAATTTATGCTTATTGCTTTGTATTTAATAGACCTGTTCGTTTTTATGTTTATATTAACCTATCATTTCCTCTTATTTCTCTCATGCATTTGTTATATATTTTATTCATAATTCTCTCTTATTGTTTAAAAAGGAACTACAGTTTGTAGAGCCTGTATTCTGTTTTATTTGTAAATGTTTTGTTGTTATAAATAAACATAACAAAAAAATATGATGACGCCATGTGATCGGTCATCATGACTGCAGCAACTTTGAGTCCCGAAGTGTCCAGCTGTCCGTCTTGACGGCTCCGTTTTCAACTCCGCCCCGCCTGCGCTCGGCTAATCTCGTTGATCACCGGCTGCAGCTGAGCTTCATGTCGAACGCACCTTTCTTTTCCCAAACCAGTTCAGCGCAAACCACGCCCCTACGCTAAAACCCCACCCCGCAGCTGTGACACGCGCGATTTCATTGGGCAACGTTGTTACTTGTCGTCTGAGAAAGTAGGCTCGTTTGAGGTGCGCCTCGCCTTGGCTGCATTGTAAACGAGAGCAGGCGTGCGCAGTAAGAGGAGGGCTCAAAAATTACATCAGAAGTCGGACACCTGCTGAATCTCGCTGTTTAGCCACCTGGAATCGTCACCAGTGGCGGAGATCTCGTTCGCGTTTTTTATCGCAGACGAATGACCTCATGAAAAAATACTATGGTGATTTATAGTAAATATTATAGCATTTTTGAACATGTTTTTTCAGTATTGGGTTATGTTTATAGTTGTTGTGATACCAGAGCAACTATAAAATTTAAATAGGCTATTTTATAACATGGTTCAAAAGCACTACAGTATACATTACTATGGTATTTTTAATATGGGAGTGGATGCAATAGAAATATCACAGTTTTTACAAAAAAATGTTCAGAATTACAGAAGATGAACAGCTCATTAACTAAAAGGGTGTATTTAAAATATAATTCTGTATATTCAACAAACGTTAAAAGAATAACAAAATAAACAGCTTATACAGCAAAAAAACTTTAAAGAAACCTAATTTGGCTACATTATAAATGAAGTAGCCATAGCAAGATGCTTTTGAGTGAACGGTCTTGACAAATGTTTGTTTGACAAATAAATTCTTAGGGGGTTAATTATATTGACATGCTTATTAGGTCTATATAAACTGTTTTTACTCCAGCCAGACTAAAATAAATAGCCCAAGACTTTCTCCAGAATAAAAACTATTAGACTGTAGGAAAAACTGTGAAAATGTTCTTGGTCTATTAAACATGACTTTTGACTCCACATACATATACATATACATATGTGTGTGTGTGTGTGTGTGTGTGTGTGTGTCTTGTTTACTACACCCTTTTCACTTCTCATATAAAACCACACAAAGATGAGGCATAATGACAAAACAGTCTGATTACCTTTGTATGTCTGAATATATGTATATATTGGATTGACTTTAATGGAATAATGCTGCATAAAAATTACAATACAAAATTCACACAAACATACAAAAAGTGAAAATGACAACAAACAGTACTTAAAACTGAGAGAGAAGTAAAATACAGCACCCACACATCCTAATGATTTATTAGTAACATTTAGTTATATTGGATAGGTCACGTTATGTTGTACAAAGATGTGTTTTGTTTTTGTTTGCGTGTAAATCTAAATAAATAACCATATGTAACACTCTTTATGACTTTTTTTTTTAATTATCAACGAAAATACAAAAAAGGTATTCAACAAATCCAGACATAAACCTTAGTAAAACAAGATAATAAAGTGTAATGTGTCAGTCTCATCCAATCAGCATTAAGCTGTGTCGTCAGCCAGTCGTTTCCCATCATGCTTTTGGTAACGCAGTCTTTTGAGAGCAACTGCGGCCGACTGCTCTATCCGAGGTACCCGCCTCGCAATCGCGAGAGTTTTTTGGCGCACGTCAGCGTGACATCAGAGCGAGGCGAAGGCAAGGCGGACACATTTCTAACCGGCATGCATCCTGCGGTGATCACCGGTGATCGATTCTGCGCAGATTTTGGCCAAGTCAAACGAGCCTACTAGTTCAGAGTGCACATCAATCAAGTTCGTCTCTAATGGATCTATCGTTGACAAACGGTAAACACTTCTTGCTTAATAATGTTTAATATTAATAATTTATTCATGGAGGTGTGAGTTGTATGTTTTTTTTTTTTATAGTGTTCATTTTATTTATTTTATCTTTATTTTATCATTTTCGATCGCCCTCAGGAGAGTAAGTTACGATTGTAGTCCCAAAGACCAAGCTGCGGATCTAAAGGTAAAAAATACATAGTTTTTTTTTTTATTTAACACACAAATTACAAATTTAGTACACACAGTCTTTCAAAAATTTGGGATCAGCAAGGATTGTAATTTTGTTTATAGAAGGATGCTTCAATTAATCCAAAATACAGAATTAAATAAATGCTGAAGTTAAAATAATGTGTTTCTTATTGACTGAAAACTAATTTAATTAAACTGTTTCCAACAATGAAAATAAATTAGCATTTATAATGATTTCTGAACTATGGTGTGACACTTAAGACTAGAGTGATAATGTTGATAATTCAGCTTTCACATCGCAGGAATAAATGATCGATTTACATCAAAATATAAATATTACTTTAAATTTCATTAACATTTCACAATAATGCAACTTTCTGTATTTTTATTAAAGTGAATGCAGCCTTGATGAGCAAAAAAAAAGCTAATATTGATCTCAAACGTTTGAACAACATTAAAAGATTTATAAATAATATAAATTATTATTATTACTTTTATTGTAATAAACTTGGCTTACTGTAAAATTTTGGGATTTCTCAGTTAAAATGTTTATGGGTGAACACTCTTTCAGGTAAATTATTTCTACTTTTACAGAACTGGTTGCCTCGAGAATAAATACCACTTCTGCACCTATCGCTTAGGCCGTACAAACAGTAAATCACATTTGGGCCACACATGTTTTGAAGCAATTCTAAAAAATGCATTGAGAGATTTGGGGAGTAAAGGAATGGATAAAAAAACTTAGTGAGTCTTGAGTAAGTTGGAGAGTGGCAGTGACAAAACCTAAAAAGGGACAATGTCAAATCAGTTCATTCTTTGTTACACTATATATATGTAACACACTGAAAATAACTTTACAGTAAATATTGTAAACATACATAGTTCTACTGTTCAAAACATTTTAGATTCTTCACACAAATTGAGATGTTTATTAATATATTTTGCTTTAGTGTGCCAGTTAGAAATCTCAGTTAACATTGACTTGGTTAATGGTTTGTAATTGTCCAGTGAGATTTTTACCCTTGTGATGGCTCCAGTATATAAACTTAGGACAGGTCATATGGATAGATGACTGGATAGACAGATTTTCATATGCACAGCCACAGTGATTCTGAAATCATATAGTCTCAGCCTCAGACATCATGCCAAGCAATTCTGATGCATATGGCACACTTTTCTGGAAACCTTTTTAAAGATCCTCAGTCGTCCTCTGATTAGTTTAAATATACATGATTTCTGTGAGTTGACAGACCACCTAGAAACAAGTCTGTGCAGATAAAATAGCTGCAATGGTTATATTGATGACAGTCCTTATTAATAAACATATAACTTTCTGAGACATTTAGTGATTTACTACCTGCATGCTTGTCTGTGATGATGGGCATTTATTCATTTGATTTAAATGCTAAATAATTAAAAGTATCCAATATTCACTGCATAAAAGCTTTAACTCACGATATTGACAAACTTGCAGGTATGCTTGTATATATATGTGTGTGTGTGTGTGTGTGTGTGTGTGTGTGTGTGTGTGTGTGTGTGTGTGTGTGTGTGTGTATATGTATTTTTTTCTAATGGCAGTGTAAATCTTCAAATATTCTGTCATTTTGGTCATTAAGATAAGAGAATGACCATTCAAAGCAGCAACTGTTTTTTATTTGTGGATACTCACAAAAACAACAAAACCTTGCTTTTATAGAACAAAGTAAACTTTCACTCACTTATCTCATCTGAGGTAATCTTTAGGTAAAAATGCTTCATCAAAATAATGAATGAATCTGAGAAAAGTCTACATACATGTCCTACAGATTTCCTGTATGTTTTGTTGACAGATAATTTAGAATATTGCTGCATCATTGTTGTAAACGTTTGAAATTTCTAAATGTAAAATAAAAATATCTAACATTTCTGCACACTTAAACATTTAGACATTTATATTTTTTTCTGTGGGCTCATTAAAGGTGCCAGCACAATGTTCATGTTCGATCAGGCATGGCTTGTCAACAACGGCTGTCCAAAAATATGCTGTGGGGCAAAAAGGGTTTGCACTTTGGTAAAGACTGTAGACAAAAGGGGAGGATCAAGTAGGTGAGTTAGAAATGTCAAAATTGTACTAATATTTTTTTTTAAGTTTCTTTGTGTAATTTATTTTTATTTTTCAGGAACAATGAACCCCATATTCCCACTTACTCAACCTCTGTGCGCTTGTACAATGTGCATTGAGGCACAAGGTTGTAGGGGTCACTGTAGTTGCCACCACTGCAAGAGTTAACGCTGTTGAGATGCCATCATGTCAGAGCCTGAGCTGCCAGTTGCCACCAGAGCTATTGATGCCAGATTCACCAGAGTTACTGTCAACAGAACCGCTCACAAAGCCTCAACCACATTCAGACCCATTCCAGCAAAACTGCCAGAGCCTGTGGTGCTAGAGCTGGCAGATCTGCTGCTGCTATAGCCAACGCTTCCAGAGCCACTGATGCCACCAACTAAGCTCCAGGATTGGCCACCTCTGCAAAAGCCAACTAGCCTATCAGAGCCACTCTACCTATTTCTAAAGTGAGGACAATTTATGCTTTATAAATGCCTAATAAATGACAATTAAAGGCTCAGTGTCAAATGAACAGTACATCTTTGTAATCCTATCTAAAAAATAAAATTACTGTAAAGTTTAAACATTGCTGAATAACAGGAGTGTCAAAATACGACATAAAATTGGATAAAAAAACAACAACAATATAATAATTTAACAATATATTATGATACAACATTATAATGTTATTTAGCGAAGTTTAAACTGTACGGTAACTTTATTTTAGTTAAGATTGCAAAAATTTATTTTTCATTTGATACAGATTCATTTATGTATCTTCAAATGATAAGAAATAAATCAAGTCGTGTTTTTTTCCCCTGCTTAGAAAATAACTGAGCCTTTAATTGTTATTTATAAGGGATTTATAAAGCATAAATAGTCCTCACTTTAGATTAGGTCACAAAACTGGATGAAGTTAAAATACTAAAGCATTTATTAACATACAAATTAATTATTAGTATATGCCTGAATAATAAGATATATAAATGTTAATTTGAATGGTTTATTATTTACTTATGCGTTCTAAATGATCTTTAAAAGCCACAAAGTACTCTCAAATAATTGGTTTGTAAATGATACAATACTTAAGTATTGAAAAAATTATTATTAACAAAGTATGAAAATACAATCATTTAGCACATTATAGATGTGATTATAAATCAAGAATAGAGCATTTGTATCTGTAGTTACAAACTGCTTACTAACTTCTGTTAATGTAGAGTTAATGCTTAACAAATGATGAATTAAATTTGCTAATGCTTAATACATTATTAGCGTGTAGTTATTATAAAGTGTTACCAAAATGGGTATTGTTTATTTATTTTTTATGGGAGGGCTCTAACAATGAATATTATTGCTGTCCAACTGATTATTCTCATTTTCTGGTCATTAAAGGTAAAACAATAGGCACTGTGAGAGGAATCATATGATCAATTTTAACTTGTTTTCAGCATTAAATGAAAGCCTTATTTGAAAGGCCTGCAGAACATATGTTGGTCTCATTTGCAGTTATTAAACATTCAAACTCTGTATAGAAACAGGTATAGTTCAATGTACTTGTGCTTCAGTTGATTTTCATCTGATATGCAGATTATGTGCAGTGTTGGGTAAGTTACTCTGAAAACGTAATTCATTATTGATTATTACTAGTTATAATTTAAAAATAAATACAATTGTATTTTAAATTACTTTTTTATTCAATTTAATTAAAAACTTAATTACTCAGTAAATCATTTATTACTCAATATTATAAAAGAAATATCCACAAATCCCAAAGCATAGACAATATAAATAAATAATTTAATTCTTTAAATGAGTCTAACAGGACCTTTTAGTTTCATTAAACACTATATATTTCAAATATTTTCAAATTTGATACCACAAATGTAACATTCTTTAATTTAAAAAAATGGGTTATTTTGCAAAATATCTGAATTTTGACAACAAATTATACACATTCCTATCCCACTTCTCTGAATTAATACAAGATATTGTCAGAATAAATCTTTCAATTTAACTATTTTATACTAGACAGCGAAAGATAAAGAGGTTATGTTTGCATGCAGGGGCTGTGTTAAATTAATAATATATAAAAATGTTTTTTAAATAAATATTATGTTTGTGTGTTTTTTGCTGGTTTTTGTACTTGAGTAAAGTTTTCTCATTGTTAAGATGCTGTTGTGTGTGTGTTTACTTCATGTATTTTTGGCACTATTTTTATTCATTAAACACAGCTTTTTATATAAGCTGTAGATTGTTTGTACTACGTTTTATTTCATACATGCACTTTGTTAACCTTTCGTATTTTAGGTCTTTTATTAAATAATAGTTTGTGTTCGCTGCCATTGTGATAAAGCTGGAGCTGCTGGACCAATGAAATCGAGCCACGGACGTGAGTCACAGCAGCGGGGTGGGGTTTTCGCCTAGGGGGCGTGGTTTGGGCTAAACTGGTTTGGGAAAAAAAATCACGCGGTCACATCACTACCTTTTTTTCATATTAGCGATTGATGTTCTACAGCAAACCCAAATTGCGGTGTGAATAATTAGCTATTGTGTGATTGGATTAAAGATGACTTCGATTAACTAACTCATTCTTTGTTGTAGTTAAAGTTAAATGTTTGAAACGGAAAATGTTCAGCTACTTATTTTCTAAATCAAACATTTTTATTTTCCTGTTCTTGTTTTTCTTCATCTGCGTTAGAACATCAGGTGAGTACATCTTTCGTCTGTCTAATGTGTTTATAAGCGAAATTAGATTTAAATTCTACACGGCGCAATATAACGTTAGCCATCTGTGTTTGCTTTTTCCCTTACCCGTACCGCTGGTTTTGGTGTCAGGGAGGGGAATAGGGGTGATGTTAAGGCGACAGCCGACAGGCTTAAACGTTTATGATGCATTTTCTCTCACAGAATGTTCTGTTGTGTGAACTGCTTCAAATGGTGGGACATATTTGATGTGTTAGCTGCTGCTGCTAGTTGGCACCACTCCGGCACATTTTGCAGAGCACCAAAAATATAAGTTTATTATATTATTTATTATATCATTAGTCTTTCCTCTCTCATCAACTATTTCGTTTGCATTCTTACTTGTGGAAGCTTGTTCATTCACTTCTGTATTCAGGGCACTTGTTTTTATAGCTAAAACTTTCTGCGACGGGGCTTTTTTGGTTTTGTTTTTTAATTAAATGCTTGAGAAACATTAACAACAAGTGCCATCAATCAAACAACATTTAGTGCAAGATAAGTGCCTAGTCCTTTATCAAAGTTCTTGTTCGTATTTCTTTTAAGTTTGTTGATTTCTCAATATACACTCTTAAGTGCATTTTCATTTAAATTTTTAGCTTGGAAAAAACAGGTTTACACTTACAAAACTTGCTCTTGTGGATATCAAGTTTGCCCAACAAAAAGAAGGTTTATAAAATAATTATTATTTTCCTTTTCATATTCATGGAAACCAAAGATAACATTCTCATATGTAAATTCAAAATCTGCCTACACATAATCTTTTATAAGATCAAGAACATCACACCAAAATGTCATTGAATGTGGGCATTTCCAAAGTAAACGAACAGAAGTTTCAGGATTCACTAAGCAAAAAGAACAGTTGGTGTTAATAACATTCTTAAAGAGCCCATATTATGGGTTTTTTGAAAATGCCCTTTCATGTAGTGTGTAACACAGCTCTAAGTGAAGTGAAGTATCCAGCTAAGGCTTAAATCTGTAAGAGTACAGTGTTTAAAACTGTTGATTCATTTATAAAAGAGTCGACTCATAGTGCTTCAAACGAGTCGCCTTGATAACGAGTCATTAGGTGTTTCGCCATGACGTACTAACGAAACCGAGTTATTCACATGCATGCGCAAACCTGGGAGATTTGAAACCTGCGGCCCTGCCCTCTGACACAGAAACCCACACACACAAACACACACACACAAACATGCCGGTCGATTGAAGTCACACTGCAGATGGATATTATTGAGCCTCTACCCAAAGATAAAACCTCAGCATAAGCCCAGCTTTAAGCAGTTGGAAACTACTGGAAACTTCTGGAAACTACATGCTACAAAGAATACTTCGTTTGTTAAAGGATGGATCAGTAAAGAGTAATTTACTGATGGACTATGTCAGGACATGCATCGGTTTCTTCCTCCATTTCTCAAGTGTAAGTACATGCGATTAAAGTCGTTGCCTCATTTACTCTAGCTTGCAAATGTATTTAGTTGTGATTTGTTACTTGTAACCGCGTGTACTGTCTCAGGTTATAACATATTCTCATATCGCGTGCAAAGCCACGTTAAAAACGCGACGCAAGTGACATCACAGTCTTTCTGACGGCTGAGCACTGAACGTCATTCAGTGACAAATGATAATGTATAACATTTTATATATATAAAAAAAAAAAATATATATATATATATATATATATATATATATATATATATATATATATATATATATGTGGGTTATTCTCACGAAACCAGTAAAACAACGTGGCACTTAAGATTTTAAATATAAAACTAAGTAATTTGTTAACAAAAAAACATTATAATAAAGACAACGCTGTTCTCTACGAAGCACAATGTGTAATTTCAACATAATTTATTTATTTTTAATCATTTTACTGCATTTTCTACTGAAATTCTCATTACCGAAACGCGTCCATGCGTGTTTGAACGTGTGTTATGTTGTAATTTAAACAAATTAGCATAACATTTTTTGAATTAAAAACAAATGAGCTGTTTTAATAGATTATCTTACATGACAAAACAAATAGTTTACAGAATATTCATATATAATGACAATTAGAAAAAAATGAAAAATTAGGTGTCCGTGACAGATGTTCTCATCCACCGCAACCATTTTAAAGTGCTGTTTAAACACACATAAAGAGTTTAAATAAAGTTTAATTTTGTATAAAGAATCACATGGGCCAGTTGTTTTAAGATGACTGCCAGAAAAGAAAATCTTTTATATTTCTCCAGTTTAATGTAAAATTTTCTCCTGTCAAAATGGTTACACGACTTTTTGATTATCATTACTGAAACATGAAGTTTTCTACATTAACATAATTGTTAGATTTGCAAATTTTTATGAAAACAAACTTTTTTAAAGTCTTAATTATATGCACTGATAAAATATTTTTTAAAACATCATAGCTTCCGTATTATTTGCAAAACATATTGAGGGACCTTATTCTCCGCAACTCTTTTCTCATATACCGCAACCATTTAGGGACAGTTGCGGTAGAGAGAACATGTGTTTCGGGAATGAGAATTTAAGTAAATTTGCATACTAAATTCAAATAACTCTTTTGAATTTAATGTTAATTTTAAAATGTACCAACTGTTTATATTTTGCTTTGATTTGTTTCATTTTAAACAGTCAGCAATGAAAAAAATTAAATCTTTAGCAAAAGCTAGTTTGGAAAAAATTGTACAGCAACCCAGAACTACTTGAGGAGCATAGAAGGAAAGAAAGAGAGAGGTTAGATTTGGAGATGGCATAGCAGGTGTAATTACTACAAGAAACACTCTACAGTGTTAGGAAATCTAATCATTTAAGTTAATAATTTAGTTTTGATCTGCACACACCCAGTGTACAAATGCGCATACACGCACACAAACATACACACACAGAGGGCCCTATTATACACCTGGCGAAATGTGGGGAAAGACGTGACACAATTGTTGTTTGCTAGTTTCAGCTTGGTGCAGGAGTCGTTTTGAGGTTTTGCGCTACGCTGTTTAAATAGCAAATGCATTTGCGCTCATATGTGCGCCCTTAGGCGTTCTGCTCTAAAAAGGAAGGCGTTCTGAGGAGCATTGCTGGCGCGGTGCTATTTTGAGAAAACTATAATAGATTTTTCAATAGACCAGAACAAAGTAAATTGTAAAATATTACAAAACATTATTTTCTAGCCTACATAAATATAAAAATGCCTTTTAATGCCTAAATATTTATGCCTTCTTCATCTCGGGAGGCTTTTTCAGTTCATTCATAATATTTGCTTTTGTATAATGTTATCATTAGCAGTATTAAATATTATCTACATATTTATATTTGTTTTATAAAAAACAAGCTTAGATTTGCCCACCTGTCATGTTTTAGACCATATGGGGCACAGCATGTGTATTAGGATATAACTCAGGTTTTTGAGCACACTTCATTATTATTGTTAATTTATTTGTTTGCTGGAAATTAGAACTGAATTTAGAAATAGTTTTGAAACAAATCTTTGCGCTTAACAAACAAAATTAATTATTTACAGGCTAATTGACGTCTGTGCATAAAAGGTTTCCCTATTAGATCATGCATTACGACGCAAAGGGGATTTTTCCATCCTTATATTAGCAAAAGTGGATTTTGACACGCCCTGAATGCATTCGCGCCCTGCGCTTTGCATTTTGCGCATGGATCGTCAAAATAGAGCCCCGAGTGAGAAAGAGAAAATAACCAAATATGTCAAATATGAACATTTATAAAATATTTTGTTTGCAAAAATACTAAATCACCATGATTCTGAAAAAAGATGCTAAGTGTGAAAAACAAACACACTGCATCATACAAAGTGTTAAGCTTTTGTGTAGTCTCTTTATAGCCATATGTAGTTTTTACGTTAATCAAAATACAAAACTTTACACCTCAAATCACTGTCAAACAACAAATATCAAATCCTTGTCAGAAAGAAGTATTTTAACTTCTCTAGAAAGGAATTCCCAAGCAGCATTGTAGAGATAGTAATACTAGAACCTAGTGTTTGCACCGTGTGATTGCATGACCAGAGGGTGCTAATCTTCTTTTTGAATTTGTTTTTAAATGGCAGTCTTTACTTTACCTGGAAATACCAAGTGTATCTGTCTCTGGACTGCAAGACAGGCGTAACATGAAGGTGCGTGACTTGTAGTAAGTTAGAGAGGCGCAATTTGCAGTAATGGAGATCCCATTGAACCATGTGAGATGTCACAACGAGATTTTGTTGGCAAATGGTGGAAATACTTACAAGAGATCATTTTCACCAAATGTTTTCATGAGTTTTCTCCAAATTTATCCACACCCAATTAATTTGATATATTATTATATTCATTCATTTAGCAACTTGTTTACGACTTTGAGCACAACAAGTATGAAGTATACGGTTGGGTTTAGGGTTGTGGTTGGTATAGGCGTTAATCACTGTGATGGTTAGGTTTAGGTGTGGAGTAGGTGTAGATGTTAATAACTGATGGGTACATCGCCATCATGCCGATAACATAGAGTGACTTGTGGGTCTCCGTGACTTAAAATTCTGCCTCTACTACAAGTTATGCTCCCTTCATGTTATGCCCCTGTCTTGCAGTCCATAGACAGACCCTACTCTGAAATACAGCACTAACTTAAACTTAATTAAAAATAAAAATTACAAAAATTCCATTGTTTTCAATAGGGAAAATGTATGTTAATTACTGCATAAATATACATTTTTGCCACAATCCCCCCAAACAAAATTTAAAATAATAAAAATATTACAGTGTTTCCTCTAGGATTTTTTCCAGCTGTGGCGGCAGGCCTTTTACACAAATCTATCAACAACCTGTGGCGTTATTTCAATGACAAAAGTCGTAAGCACAGTATTAGAAGTCAAGATCCCATTTATGTAATAGCCTACAGCATGGGGATCTCTTTGCTTGCATGGCGATTTCCTCTGCTTGTGCACATCCCCTTCTTCTTGCACACCCCCTCAAATATAAGCCGCTTCAAGAACATGCAGATCTTCTTGTGCGCTCTCAAATAAACGCTGCTGAAGTTTAGTTTAGTGTGTTTATGTCTCTAGCATTTATTAGATTTTCTAGGAATATTTATGAATGTCTCTAATAGACCTACATAGCGATATTAATGTGTCCTGAAGTAAAGTGAAACAGCTATACGTCGTGTTTGCTGGCCTCACGCATCATGCACCTGTCAGTCAGACAGTCAGCACATAACCTTAAGGGTAAACAAATGATGCACAGCACTACTACGGTTACAAAAAAGTTTGCACTGTTATAATTCACTTAACTTTTAGTACGTTTTGGTGCGAATATCACCTGCTATTAAAACAATAAAATGTTTTGAATGAGAAGCTGTAATGTAGCTGTGGCAGGATGAATTTTGGCGTGGCGTCCTGCCATGGAAGAATGAATGTAGCGGAAACCATGTATTATATAAAAATGATTGGTACATCATTTTAGCAAAATATAATAAGCTAAAAAAAAAAAACTGTGGGTACTTTCGTTGTTCATCCCTTTTTAACTGGCTAAGCCCACAAATTTGATTCCCAAACAAGTATTGAAACAGTGAGCCAATTTGGTGGAAGGGGATGATTGAGAGGCCATGATAGGGGCAATGAAGGGAATTTGAACCGGACACCTGGGTTACACCCCTACCCTTTACCAGAATTGCCATGGGATTTTTAATGACCACAGTGAGTCAGGACCTTCGTTTAAAGTCTCATCCGAAAGACGGTGCCCACTGATGGCCCGTTTCCACTGAGTGGTACGTTACGGTTTGGTTTGGTACGCTTTTATGGCCGTTTCCACTGTCAAAAGGTGTACCGAACTGTACCGTACCACTTTTTTGGCACTCTTTCGAAAGGGTATTAAAAGGCGGAGCCAGACGCGCAGCTGAACGCACAGCTGAATGCTATTGGTTTACAGAGATGCATCATTCGCTTACGCAACAAGCTAGAACGAAAACAATATACCCACCATATTATTTTGCACATTGTCTTTTGCAAACGTGAACAAACTGCCTTGTTTTATTTTTTTATCATTACCTTGTTGGATTATTATGAACTGGGAATGACGGAGTGACTCTCTAACATAGGCTACATGCGCTGCTGAAGAATACAGACACAGATTAGAGTTTTTCACTTACTGTAGGCTATATTTTGTGTTGTTTTGAACCTAATTAAGGACAGAATGTCTGCTGTGTGTAGTTCTTCTGTAGTTGGTAACATATCGGACACTGTAAGGGGCTGTATGTGTTCATATATGTTAATTTATTTGTTTATTTAATATAATTACAGACGTTACAGTAGGCTATTTCGCGCTTTCTTTGATCTGCAGTTATTATCAAATCCTGTTCATAGAAAAGTTAGTAATGAACATTTCTACACAAGTATTTATGTGTGTAAAGCATCTGTTTTGTGAGAAGTGCTTCTCATATGATATGTAAGCAACCCGTACAGCTTTACTGTAGACATTTCCTCGAGCGAGAATGATGTGACTGAAACTTTGTCATACACCACGCCCACAATAAGGGTACCTTTGGTAGTGGAAACGCAAGCCTGATAAAGGTGATCCATACCGACCCGAACCGTACCGTACTGTACCACTCAGTGGAAACAAGCCATGACAGTATGGTGTCCCTTTCACATTTACTGGGGCATTAGGACTCCCCCTGCTGTCCTGACTAACACCACTTCCAACCACAGTCTAGTTTTCCCATGTGGTTGCCCATCCAGGTAATGACCCGGCTCAACCCTGCGTAGCTTCAGTGAGTAACCAACCAGTCTAGGGCTGCAGGGTGAAATGGCTGTGGCCATTAAGATTGAGAAGGGGCAACACAGTGACTCAGTAACACTGTTGCCTCAAAGCAAACGGGTTGCTGGTTTGAGTCTTGGCCAGTTGGCCTTTTTGTGTGGAGTTTACTTTACAAGTTCCCCCTGTGTTGGTTTGGGTTACTCTGGGTGCTCCAGTTTACCCCACCCCACAGAAACCAATCATCGATTGCTTTATGGCGAGAAAAGCCCACCTTCTAGGGAGGGGCTCAGACCAAATGTGAGTTTCAGCAGATTTTGTGTGATTTGGAAGTTTAGAAATGAAACTAAAGACACAGTTGTTGTTTAGTTTTATTGGTGATTCCTAATATGAAATTCAGCCCTCCAGGACTGAGTTTGAACAACCCTGCCTTAAAGGGACTTTGCTTGCACTTCCATTAAGCTTGGGATTTTAATATTGAATTATGTTTTATCCAGGTGTACGGGTTATTGGGCAGGACACAGCAGTTGAATATGGAGAAGATGCCCAGTTGTTGTGCCATCTGACTGAGACTAATGATCAAATAACTATTATTGTGTGGAAGAAATTAACAAGAAGAAATCCTAAGGAGGAAATATTTTTTGTCATTCGCCAAGGTGACAAAACTGAACATGTAAATGGATTGGGGGCCAGAGCACAATTCATTGGAAACTTTTCAGAGAGAAATGGATCAATTCAGCTGCGGGGAATGGAGTTTCTGGATGAAGGGAACTACACATGCATCTTCAACCTTTTTCCTAGTGGGCCACTAGAGACTTACATCAAGGCCTTTGTTTTTGGTAAGATGGCTTGTCATATTATTCTGTCATAATGCCTGAATGTATATCTGTTTTATGGTTTCTAACAACGAGGCAAGTTGTGGAGGGTTTTTTTTATTTAAACAGATCATCGTTATTTCCAGGCCTTCATCCTGTAGAAAGTTTGTGCTTAGTATAGCTGTACAATAAATCTTAATGATTTTTAGTTCATTAGATAAATCTTAATGTTTTTACTCCAAACAACTTCAGTCAGAGTGTTTGAAAATATTCTTTCAATGCAATGATGGGGAGTCTTTCACATCAAATGAATAAGACACGCAACATGTTTTCATAATGCATTCTAAGCAGTGACAAAGGCATTGCATCATTACTATATTATCAGGAAAATTATAAAATGACCTCAGATAAATCATATGTTTTGTGGTTGTGTGTTTGTTAATCCTGTTGAATCAATGAAAGCAGTTTGAACTTCTATTTATTGTACAGTTGGTTTCACATAGACTGTGATTTTCTAGGTTTCTTCGTTGGATATTTGGTTGTTGTTTGATACTCCTTAGAGTGCACGCTGGCCTTTGGAGAAGATTTAGTATTGATTACATCATCATAATCTCCTCACTCCTCAGACAAAATAAATAGCAAATGTGATTTATGTCAATTCATCAATCAGCTCTAATGCTTAGTGGGTTTTAAAAAAGAGAAATTGGCAAAATTTATAAATTATGGGTGGACGAAGAACAGAATTAAAAATTTTAGCTATTGTTCACATTTAATCACGAACTGAATTCATCCCCTTTTTTCATTTAATGTAGCTCGTCCTGCTGTTACTGTGAAAGGAGAGGAGCCTGTTGCTGGTTGTTTAGAAGCTATTTTGGCATCATGCATTGCCTCAAATGCACGTCCTGCAGCAAAAGTGACGTGGAGATTAGGAGATCTGGAAATGTTTCTGAAGACTACAACCAACCATACAGTGAACGCCAATGAAACAATTACAGTTGTATCCTACCTACTAGGTGTCCCATTCAAAAATTTACACAAGAAGAACATCCAGTGTGTGGTAAAACACAACACACTGAGAGAAGACCTTGTGCTGAACTACACAATAGACGTCCACTGTAAGTAAACAGCATCAAGTAAACATTGTAAAGGCTCCAGTATACTTCAAACTAAGTTATTTTTTTGTTCTTTGTTTGAGGGCAAAAAGAAGTTTAAAAAGGCCGAGTGACAGTGTAGTTTTCTACACTCCCAACACCCCCACACTGCAGTAGATGGATTAGCGTGTACCTGCTAAACACAAAAATGGTGGCTGAAAGAGAAGATCACTTTCATAAACTTAAGGCAAACAATCTTTTTCGTGAGAAGCGTGAGTCAGATCTTTTTATACTTGACACAGACAGAGAATGGCACTGCATTTTCATAGAATAGATGTGGCTCAACGAGGTGGGCTTCATATCCATTGTGTGACCCCCTCCGATTTTTTAAAATCTCTCTGGCCTCTCAAACAGGTCCAGATCTTTTTCAGCATAGCTACTTGTCTCTTCAGTGTATACATGTGGCTAGTTTTGTTGTTTTGAATGTCCTCTCCTGCCTGAACCCCGTAAGAAAAAAAAACTAATTGAGGGAAGCCAATCACATGTAAAAGAAAGCAGAGGTCCAAAATGGTCTGCGTACAAACGTTTAATTGGTTTATGCCAAATTTTAACCTTCTCACTAACTTTTTAAAAAAATATTTTTTAAATATACAATTTTGTTTTCATCATATTTTGTTTTACACACAAAATAGAAATGCAGTAAATGAAAATAAGATTAAAATGAAAATGAATATTTTGGTTCTATTCTGAAATGCAGGATATACTGGCAAGTTAAAAGTGCTGTTGTTTTAGTGATTTGAAGTACTCATTTGAAATGCAATTTTGCAAAACGTTGTTACATGAAATCTCATTGTTTGACCGTGATTAGTGTACTCTGCAAATTACCTGAACTAGAACAACACGTCATTACAAGTACAAAAACTTTACAAAACTAGAAAAAAGAATATGCAGCATACTCAACCTTTAATAATGTTTAAACAGTAATGTTTAATAGCCATTATAACATTAAATAGGATGTGTTTTCTAAGCTGACAGATAAAATCCCTGAAATAACAGTTTTAATGATAAAGGCAGAGAGATTAAGGTTGCTTTCACACTTACACTTTTGTTTCGTTTGTCCAGTTAGCGCGGTTCGTTTGGTATATGTGAAACTAGCAAAAAGCACTAGGATCCACGCCAAATCAATCACTCCGAGATCACTTGAATTAGGTGGTCTCGGCTTGATTGAAACGAACTCTGCAGCGAATCGGTTGCAGTAAGAAAGCGATTCAATCCGGGCCCGGTTATATCACAGTGTATTATGAATATGTAATAGGCATACGGCTATATGAAAAGAGAATTATTGGCCGGGAAGTTTCGCGAGTCTCCGGATGCCCGTGAACGAGTGATAATCTCCCAGTAATCTCGCGTCTCCCTCCCAGTCCTCAAATAGGCTAAGGGTGCGTTCACATCTACACTTTTGTTTCAGAACCTGCCTCATTTGCCCAGTTAGTGCAGTTTGTTTGGTATATGTGAAACCACCAATCGCTCTCTGATCCGGTTTAAATGGTTTAAAAACTCTCTGATCTCTGATCTGCTATATGAAGAGAGTACTATGAGTAGGGCGGGAAGTTTCGCGAGTCTCTGGATGCCCGCAAACGAGGGATAATCTCCCGGTAATTTTGCGTCTCCCTCCCAGTCTTCAAATAGGCTACGTCACGCACCCTTCTCACCCCTCTCTACCACATCTCTCCTCACTCTTCAGACACGTCGCGCGCACCTTGTCAAACACCACTAAACCACCACCTCTCCTGACAGCTGAGCGGGATTCTGCAAAATAAACCCTGACACTTTGACCAGTGTGAGGAGAGTTTACTCACATGTGACTTGTTTTAGCTGTTTTGGTCCGATTAGAAACTTTGCAGTGTGAAAGCCAATCGCTCCAAGAGCAAAGAGCAACAATGTAACATTTGTAATCTCTGTTTCGGAACAACTGAATCGATTCACAGGTGTGAAAGCACTCTAAGTCGCGCACCCTTCTAACCCTCCCCACCACATCTCTTCAGACACGTCGCACGCACCTCGTCAAACACCACCAAACCACCACCTCCCCTGACTCTGTAAAATGAATCCTGACACTGACCAATGTGAGGAGAGATTACTCAGATGTGACGTGTTTTAGCTCTTTTGGTCCGATTAGATACTTTGCAGTGTGAAAGCGAACCACACCAAGAGCAAAGAGAAACAATGTAACATTTGTAATCTCTGTTTTGGAACAACTTAATGGATTCACAGGTGTAAAAGCACCCTAAGAGTGTAATAACTGTGAATTTTTTGACATCAATCAAATGTCAGTTTGCGTTTTATGAGTTTCAGATTTTTTTCCCCCGACTAGATTTTTATATTTAAAGATAAATGTAGCCATTTAATCAGAATAATACTGACTGATAACGATTTTATAGGTGACTTCTATAGCATTTTTGTGCTGCATAGGTGGCAAAGTATTTGCATCTGAAGTTGAATTTGCAATTAACACAAGTCCCTATTAACAAATAAAGTGGCAAAATTTAACGGTATTCAATTCAAACATTCTTCCTGTTCACAGTGATGATTGACAAAATTATATTGTATTCTGAAGATGAAATTCCCAGTAGTTGGCAGCAAGTAATTGTATTAATAAACAAGTCATAATTTAACTCATTTGTTTAAATAAATGATTCGTTCAGTAAATGTTCCTACTGAATCAACTGAATCCCGCCATTGGCAAATGATATCATCATTCTCAATATTACTATTATATAACATTACTCAGCATATTGAAGTCTTTTCTGCTGCATTTATTACAGTAAAGTCACTGCAGGTAAACTGCTCGTCACTGCAGATGCATTCGCTCCATGCTGTGTAATGTGACGTGTGATAATAAAGCAAGTGAGATGCATAAGATGTAGAACAATGGATAATGGGATAACACATGCAGATTGCCAAATTTATGCTTAGACAGAAGTCCATTAATTAAGAGTTATTTCGTGGCACAAACTGAGGAACAGCTGATGACGGCATGGTTGAAAGTTTGGTCAACCAATCAGCAGAGGGGTGTGAAATTTCCGTCCACACATTTTAAATCTGTTTATTCATTTTGTGTGAAACAAAATGTGATGAAAACAAAAATAATTATTTGAAAAAACAACAACTTTTTTATGTTCATGAGAAGGATCAAATTTGACATAAAAACTTGCTTTTTTTCTGTTTTGAAAACAAAAGCGAGAAAACCAATTACAAACCAATTTGTATATGCAGATACTGTACATGGACCCAGAACACACCCACTCATTGCACAATCACAGATTAATGACAGCTCAATGGAGTTTAGGATCCACAGTGAGCTCCTCCAAAAGTTTGTTTTGGTGAGTTGTTTTGAACTGCCAAAACAAACCCAAAAATAACTGTTTCTGCTTTTTGTTTGAAATGATGTAATTTCAGTTTATTCTTTGATTTTACTGAGTATTCTTCAGTTTATTCTTTGATTTTATTCTTTGAGTATACTGGGGCCTTTATAACATAACACAACATCTATTGTGCCTATAAAATCAAAACTTACTGTTCCAAGTACATCTCTCTATGATTGATTTTGATAGCAAAGAATTAAGTGTTGTAGTGTTGTAACTGCCAGAAAGAAGATCAAGATAATGATAAACAAAAACATGTAATAGCCTATTTATGCATTCTTTGGTGACACAGTAACCGAGTAGCCAAATCGCTATAATAAAGGATTGTAAATGATTCAGTAGTTGATTCAGTATGTGCTCTGATGGATTTGTGAGTCCATTTATATAGTAGGGTGACCATCAGAAATGCATCAGAATGGGATTTTTTAATCTCCTAAAATGTCCAGCATTTGACTTTTGATTTTTACAGCCACCATTAAATGTATGCCTTTTTGCATTATTTTAACCTTTCACCTTATTCCAAGCCTTGTTGCTGTCCAACATTGGTTGGTCATGCAAACATTCCAAACAGTGCATCTCAATTCCTCTGCAGCATGGCAACAGCCAAGAGCACAGCTCTCAGAGGGTGACACATTACTCCTAATAGCGTAAAAGTGAAGTAGTATATTTTAATATTTAACTGAACGTTTAATTTGCTTTCTGGTGAAAAGAAACACTGTCTTGTATTTTTATAATTATTATTTCTTTTAACAAAAATTCAAAATGATTTGTTTGTTATTCTGTTGTTGAGGGCCAAAAGTTCAATGGAAAGTGTGTTATTACATTATTTAATAAAGTTCACCAACATAGTTTCATTGCGAATGAATTTACAACTACCCTCAACATCCCCCACCCTGTCCTCATTTTTCAAACTGAAATATGGTCAGCCTAATTTAGAAGTTCCATCATACTGGTTCAAACCAATAAGCTCATGCATTTGACTCTTCAAATTATTTATTAAAATAAAAAATTGCATTTATTAACAGTTACAATTTTTTTTAAAATTATGGCTGAAGAAAGTGTTTGTCCTCCATTTCAGTTCAAACTTTAATCAAATGTTTTTGTTCAACAAACAGTGAATTGTGTTAATGAATTTTTTATACTTTTTTTTTTTACTAGATCCTCCTCAGTCAGTAATTATAAATGCTGATAGTTCAACAGATTTCAACAAATTCAGATGTATAGTGGATAGTAACCCTCAACCAACTCCAAAGGGCTACATCTGGACAAGGTATTAAAAATGTTCAACCAGATTTAGTGATTTTTACTGCAGAGTTACAGAGTTTTTCTGTACATTTATGTCTTAAATACCTGCAACATTTATTTGCATTATTCTTGATTATGAATGTTACATTTTGATTTTATTTTCATCAGTTTACTGTAAATTGACAGGAAATTCAGAAAGATAATTATGGATGATTGAATTGACCACTGAATATCAATTGTACTCTCATATGATTGCAGACCATTTTCATTTAAAATTCTTATCTCTCTTTTTTAACAGAGTCAATAATAGTATTCCGGTTTATGAAGGAAACAGGCTTATTATACCAAATATGACTCCTGAATTGAATGGCTTGTACATCTGTAATGCTTCAAACAAATATGGAAGTGCATTAGGTTCTCTGTATATCAATGTTCGAACTGGTAAGTCTATATTTGTTTTTGGTTTTTACTAAATTATATAATATATAATTATTTAGTTGGTTGTTATATCTAATGTAAAAAAGACCTTACTGTGCCAAATCCAGCCCGGTTTTAAATGATGACTCCTTTAATTACTGTCAGTTAATGAATATTCTTCTTTAAAATATTCAGCAAGGCTGGTCTGGCACTTGCTGTACTAAAAGCAGATTTAGAATAATGGATATAACACATAATGCAGGACATAACTCTTCTGAGATCGATAAGTAAATCAAATAAATCCATCAAGCACTTTTTTTGTGTCTCTATAGCAATGTCTCTGTAAAATGTATCTTTATTTTTTTTTACTTGATCACTCAATCTTGTTCATGTTCAATACATTGATCAAATGTTAACTGAATTAGCATAATGCAAAACCGTGGCACCTCTGCAATGGATTACATTTTCCTATTGTCTCCAAGGGATAACAGGATACAAAATGTTCAGTCACATGGAGTTAATATTTACTTTTTATCACTTTTTTAGAACATCTCACATTTATGTGTGGTTCGTAACCCATCAGAGCCACTACATAAGTCAAAGTCTATCCCATAAAAATGTCCATAACCAAAAATTGTATCACTCGCACAAGGATTTTTTAAGCCTACAAATTATAATTGTATTGATTTTAGCTATTTTTTTTTCAAAATGGTAAGCATTTCAACTTTTTAATTATGCTTTTAGTTAATCTTTTTTACAGTTTTTGATTCAGTCTTATTCAAGCGAAGATTAAATTGAAGCTCAATAGCCTCCTGCTATACTACCATCTCAAACTCACAGGTTTCTAATATCTCTACATTATCACTGCCCTGCTGGGTGTTCACAGGTCTAGCACAGGACTATTGAAACTATTTAGACTGTCGAAGTCTAACCCAAGGTCAGGTCTTCAGTTGAACAACACTATCACTGCCTCCACTGTGATATGAGCACAGAAACTTAGGCACGTCCAAGTCCAAACTGCAGCATAGATTCCAAGCTGCTTTTTTGAGGAACAAAGTTTAATTGACAACTTGATGGAAGCATTTAATTTCAACAACATAGAAACATAAAATAGTCTAAAATGTAAAATGGCCTGTCCTCTAGTCTAAGCTACAGGTGTTTTAAAATATGATTTAACAGAATTCAAAGTTCAGTTTTTAGAACAGTTTCTCAACTAGTGGGTTACAATAAAAATATGCAACACAAAAGCATCCTGAGGGTCATGGAGTGTTTTTGTGAAGCATGACTTTAATTTTAAAACGTATGTGAAAGCTGGTGTCAGATACAGTTTATGTGCGTGAGAAAAGCATTTTTTTCTTAAGACCGTTTTAGAAAGGATGTTGCAAGTGTCAGTTTAATTTTCTTTTTTAAAGCAGAAATTAGTAAAACACAAAAGTTTCATCACACAGATGTGCTCACAGACACACAGAATCCTGCTTTTTTTATGAGCCTGGAGCTTTGCAGCAGACACTACTGAATATAAAAGTACCTTATATTTTTGTAAACGCCAGTTGCATTGGCTTTAACCAATTACTGAAGACAGAGATGTAAAGGCCATTGGGAGACCATTAATTAATTTATTCATTCATGTATTTATTTTTATTATACCGAATGTAAGACTGTGGCAAAGTGATCATTTCAACATTTGGCATTCATTTGGCATACATTTCAACATTTGGCATTCAATTCAAATGAATGACAAACAGAAAAAAAACATTCATCTAAACATGAGAATGAAGAGAATCAGACAGGGAGAGCAAAGCAAGAAGTAGCAGCATCCAAATATGCAATCCAGGTTCATTTGGAAGTATGTGCCCAGGGCTACATTTCAGAGAACTGAGAAATATGTACCCTGGACTGTACTTGTGCTTGTAGTTTTTGTTTTTACAAATACACTAGAGGGTGCCATGCACAGTTTTGACACTCTCAAATGCGTTACTGGGGCACGTTTTCTTATACGTGCCATTTTTTTGTAAATCTACCAAAGGCCCATTTCTGCCAATGTCCTTTTTATGTGCGTCCGTGAGAGAGAAGTCGGTCGGCTTGTTGTTGTGCATAATATATCAGCCTGATACTGACCTAGAAAAAAAAGCAAAATATAGAAGCGAAAAGCCTTCACTGATGCATGCTGCTACCATGATCTAACACAGCTTTTTAGGGATTTTGTTTTATCTGGTTTCTGCAACTGTTCTTGATCCATGTGTTAGGGCATTAATTGTAAGTCTTTCGTCTGTAAATACTGTTGAGTAGTTTTTTCTTCACCACTAATATTTGCTAGCGGTAGTGTCCCTATAATGTTACTGTCATCACATAAAATAATACACATTGATACATTATTTTTTAGGTAATACTAGCTAGGCATGGGTTGATTATAAGATTCTGATTGTATGATAACCTTTAATGTTTCCTCTTCAGGTGTTCATGCATCATGCTTTTGCTGCTGTAGTATAACAATACCATTTCTGTGGTGAGTCAGGTGACTGAGACTGAAAATTAAAAAAAAATGTATGTCACTACTGGATGCACTCTTGGTTCTCAAACCAGTTGAGAACCACTGATTGAGAAGCATTTGAAAGATAAAGTATAAATCCATGTAGCTGGAAGGGCACCTGCTGAATAAAAAAAATGTCAGAGTAATTGGCTGTTCATTTTGCTATAGCAACCCCTAATAAACCAGGGACTAAGCCGAAGTATAGTGAGTATAAAAAGTTAAAAACCTTTTTGTCTTTTTAGCCTATGAAGGAATTATCTTTCTGTTGAATGAGGCTTCTATAGCATCTTACTGATGGAGGATTACTTGGGCTCCTGTCTGGCTCACCAAACTGTGGTTGAACACTCCTGACCCAACTTAAGTGAGGTGTCCCCTGATGACACATCCCTATACTCTGCAAGTCTACAGGCAACTCTTGCTAAGTCGGATGAGACTTTAGTCTAGACATTACGTTTGAATATTCTTTAATTATGGCCAAGGAGACCTTTCCAATCAAAAAGATTAATTCTAAACAAACAGAATACAGAAATAAATACAGGATGGGTACAGTACATGGCATAACAAACCTATTTTTTTTTTCTTTGAGTATTTCTCTGTCACTACAAATCTATACTTTTTGAGTTACCGAAGCCCGAGTCATGGGGTTGTCATCAGATTATCATCTTCACTCATTTCCACTTTGCTGTTACACAATTTTACTTTTAACTATTGATGACCAATTGACATTTTGGTAGCTCTTTATTTACAAAAATTCTATTCTATATGTACTGTGTGTACTGTAGATCTACTTATCGTTGTCATTTCAGAAAATGGTTAATAACTTGGTATACTCTCCCTAAATTACCCTGATGTTTAATCCATAATTTTCTTATGCAATTTGCTGCAAATATGTTAAATATACATACTATAAAATGCAGTGCAACCCCCAAACATTAATAAACTATAACTCAATTCTTTTCTAGAATCAAGCAACGTCTGTTTGGTTTTCCTCATTCTATTCATCGTTGCAAGTTTTGCAGTTGCAGTTGCTGTTGGTGTGATTTACAAATTCAGGCCGTGAGTTTTAACTCTTTATTTGTTTCAGTTTCAGACAAGAGTGTGTGTGTGTGTGTGTGTGTGTGTGTGTGTGTGTGTGTGTGTGTGTGTGTGTGTGTGTGTGTGTGTGTGTGTGTGTGTTAAGAAATTACAATGTAAAAATGCATTTTACAGTTTTATATTAGTAAAACCATAGTTTATAAACAACAATGACTGTATATTAGATTCACTCAATTCTGACTAGTAATGCACTCTTTTGAAATCAACCTTCTGTTGTCTGTAAACATGCTATTTTTTTCTTAATTATAGGGAATGGATACCAGTGCCTTTGATTCTTCGTCATAGACAGGTCTGCTTTAATTAATAACTTGTCTGTGTTATTTCGTATCATGTTTATACAAACTTCTGAACATATTTGCATTTTGTGCTTGGTAAAAATAAAACTGCTTTCAAAAGAATTCTCGGTCACACTTTAAAATATCAGAGACGTAGTTAATGTTAGATGATGCATTTACTTGCATGAACTAACAATAAACAATATATTTAATAAATAATTTATTAATGTTAATAAATGAAAATACGTGTGATTGTTATTTCTTGAAATAAATAAACAATAATTAATAAATGCTGTACTAGGATTGTTCACTGTTTAAATAAACAATAATTAATAAATGCTGTACTAGCATTGTTCACTGTTTGTTCAGTTAGTAAATACATTAACTATCTGTCCTACTTATGCACACAAAGGCTGTATTTATTTGATAAATGCTTAACAAAAATACAGTTAGAACACTCACTTATTCACTTATTTCCTTCTTTATCAGAATCCAGAATCACAGGAGAGTGACCGACCAGAAGACTCACCAGATGTTCTTGATACCCCGTCATGATGCTGCCATGAGAGTGCACCAAGGTAAGAACGATAACTGAAGTTTCATTCATTCATTCATTCATTCATTCATTTATTCATTCATTTATTTATTCATTAAATTAGTCCCTTAATTAATGTGGGGTCACCACAGCAGAATGAACCGCCAACTTATCCAGCATATGTTGTACACAGTGGATGCCCTTTCAGCTGCAACCCATCACTAGGGAAACATCCATACACACTCATTAGCACACATACATTACACAAAATTTAGCCCACCCAATTCACCTATACTACATCTTTGGACTTGTGGTGGAAACCGGAGGCTCGAACCAGGGACCTTCTTTAAATGAAGTATTATGACAATTTAAAATTTAAAACTGTTCTATTCGAATTGTTTTTAAATGTTTGATCAATAGAGATTTTGTGGCTTTATTCGTAGCTGTCATGACACATGTGCATGTAGAATGAGCTGTCAATTCCATTCTACCTGATCCAAAACTTTAGAATAAAAAATGGTTAAATATATATGTGTATGTATGTATATGTAAATATTTTTTATAACATTCTGTTGTTGTGTTCATTGAGCATTTGGGTTCGTGTTGTTGTGTTTGTTGAGCGAGTGTGTTTGTTTACCTTTTTTCCTGACAGTATGTGCAGACAGTCAGCTGATTCATCAGTGGCCACAGCTTTAATGCCGAGTTCAGACTTCATGATTTTAGCCCCAATTTTGACTCTGCGACAGGTTTTGAGAAATCACTGACAATTGCCAGAAATAACAGGCAAATTGGTGCTCGTTCACATGAGTAAAATCCGGGTAGTTCGGGTAGTTCACACGAACCACCCCCCTCAGCCAAAAGGTCCAGAATTTGTCCTTTTAATTATTTTATGTACTTTAATATTATTTAATATATTTATTATATAATTAATATAATATATTTATATTCAATATATATAGTAATAAAGTGTAATTTTAAATAACTCTGGCCAGTAATTCGAATCCCTTAGAGCCTCAAAGCCACAATAATGTAACGCGAGTCACGTGACATAACCCACTGAGTGTTCACATTTGAATCTTTGATGCGACATCCATGGATAGCTATTGAGTTACGCTGTTGGTCGAAAAGAGCAAGGAGGCAGAAAAGGCAGGCAGCGGCGTCATTATTGCAAAATATTGAACATATGTTCATAAAGACTGCCAAACAGGTAAGTGACTTCCTAACAGATGAAACTCTGCCCCTGAGGTTCTAGGCTAACTGGTCGCATTAGCCTGGACGTCCTGTATATTTATTGACTTGTACATGACCTCCCTTTCCCTATTTCTGACATTTTTTTAAATAACTGCCCGATGAAGGCTTTAATGGCAAGCAGAGTCCTCAGCCGTCAGATGTCACTTCACAGTAAAAGGTGCTAATCCCGTCACATCTGTGTTTTTGAGGCTGTTTGCTCACTTATTCTGATCGGATATAAACCTGATTGCTCAGACCACTTCAGAGGGTGATTTGGGATGCATTCCAGATAAGGCTGGATAGGTAATATCATTTTTTGGAAAAAAATAATATAAACTAAAAAAAATTATGACCTGGAGAAAATCTGACCTGCGCCTGAAACACCTGTAGGTGCGCATTTACAACCAAAATTATATTAAAACATGTTTACTATAAGCATAAAACATGTTCTAACTTTTCAGACCTGTTGCCAGGGGGGTTCGGGTGGTTCGGAAGACCCACCCCTCACTGACAAAGAATGTGTCCCAAATGAGCTCATTTGTCCTATTTTCATCCTATTTTGACTGCTATGCCATCATAAATAATGAAAATATGATTTTCCATCGAAAAAGGCTTTTTTTAACCAAAGAGGCTAGAAAAAATCTGAAGAATTAATTATTACTGTATTATTATTATTATTATTATTATGTTTTAATTATTATTTTTTATTGAACTGGCCAAACTGTGACTGAGGACAGTTGAATGTGCTGGCCAGTATGTTTTTTGTCTGATAAATGATAGTTTTTTTTTACTTTAAAACTTTAATAGATTGCTATTTTTCCTAATGGCATATGATGTAATAAATTTGTATTTTAAAAATTAGTCTTGTTTGAATTTTTTTAACTGCAATTTTAAGGAAATATTTTTAGTACATCAAAAAAGTGTGGTTATGATGACATCTGACTAGCTAATCAAAAATTCACTAAAATGCAGTATTTAAATCTCATAGTTAAATAGAAACTAAGGCGTTTAACTGCAAAAAGGTCCACTTTTTGAGAAAAAAAAAACACCCCTTATACCAGGCCGGCTACGGGCCTGTGTGGGATGCGATTTAATTTATCTTCATTTCTATAGTGATTTTCAATTCGGGCAAGTCAGGCAGGAGAGCAGTGTAGAATGCTGGTGTAGTTCTAGTTAAATTGATTAAACAATATGATTCAATCTGATTCAATTTAACACAACGTTCCTCTAAAACTGATTAACAGGAATCTACTTAACCTTTTAAAGTTAGTTGAACAAATAGGAGAACGTTACAATCTAAATCTGCTTTTTAAAGCACTAAAGTCCAAATCACCAAATAAAAAACAAATTTAATAAATAAAGAAAAAAATACTACATTGTACAATACATGCTAAGAATATATATATATATATATATATATATATATATATATATATATATATATATATATATAGTTTGAGTTTAGAGCTACATTATATTTAATTATGCATTACTCCCTTTTTACTTTATACTAGTACCACAAAATTATACAGATGCAATTTAAAATTCTATAAAACGTTTAGATAGATTTGCAGCCCTATTTTACTTGTTACGAAGATTGAGCAAAAGCTGCATACCTCGCTGACTCTCCAGACATCTAAATCAGCTTTTTAAACTGCTGAAAAGGCTTGCTTACACAGTGCATCTCCTTGGCACATGTTATGTTATTTGATAGGTTGGGAGTTAAAGCATTGCAAAAAGCAGAAAACTATTTCCTATTTGTGCAGGTGTCAGGCCAAGATAATATATGAGGATGTAGTGGGGTTTTATGGGTTTGACTTGCTGTGACTAGGATTGTATAGCAGGAACACTGGCAGCTGCTTGAAATGGGCAAACTGAAAAAAACGGTTAATCTGACAAACTGTCATGTTGTGGTTTTAATTTGCTTTTCTTTTTTCAGTATTTAGTTCAATTTTTTTATTACATTTTAGCAAATTGCTAAACTTAAACTTAACAGTCCTATATACTTTATGTGGTATACCAAAATGTGGCACACTACAATAAGTACAATAAAATTTCTATTAAATATATTTATATGTAAATTTTCATTTTTGTATATTATATACATATATTTATTATATATGTTATGCATAATATTTTTTTATATTCCCCTTGAAGCGAATCCACAAGGGTGCACTGGAGTAATAATTTGAGACCGGCTTGTAACATTGAAATAAAAAGAAGTGTGGCTCACCCAGATACATGAACACTGCAGTGTTTAAATGTTATGTGTATCAGCTGTTCCGTCAATGGGTCTCTCATATATATGCTCATATATGCTTAGATTTGGTTTTCAAACTCTTCAGTATCTATGTATCTGTGTTTGCGCTTGGTGTAGAGGGATGAAGCCATAACCTTCAGAGCCAATCACAATCACATCTGTTAGGCATGTGAACACAATCAGCAGCATTTAAGGACATGCTTAAGAGCACTCAAATCAAAATTGATTGGTCCCAAATTTCATATTTTGAGGACCCTGTTACAAACTGTATATAAGGTTAATACTTTCTTCTCCGACATGTTTTTCCATCAGCACTGTGAACTTGTGAGGAGTCTGCAGCAGTGCGGACGTCGCCGAAAACCAAACAAGGGTGCAAAGGAGGCAGTGATGAGCACACTTCAGAGCGCAAAAATGACAGATGGGACACACAACGGAATGGTATACTTAGTGAACTGTAGGCCACGAGACCAAAAGTGATTTAATTTTCTCTGATTGACTACTGTTCTCAAAAGCTCAAAAGAAATGTGTGATTGCTTGATCAGCACAGCATTTACAAAAAAAAAAAAAAGTAAAACTAAATATAATTCACTGAATTGACACTACTCATTTTAATCACAACAGCTATAATAATTTAGCTCAATTGGATAAGGACATTTTTATCACCTTATCTATTATTTTTGGAGGAAACATTTTATTCATTTTGTCGGAATTTGTCACAATTCGTGTTATTTCACAATTCACAGCTTTAGACATGCACTGAATTTAACATTCTGTATGCACTTGGCACTTGGTTGAAAACCTATACCAAAACCGAAAATGATTAAAAATAACTATTAAAATAATAATGTATTGTTTATAATAAAATACTATTAAATATAATAGAATTTTTTGAGACTTTTTACATTTAAATCAATAACTTACTTGAAAAAAACTAGCCCTTTTCAGTTTTATATATTTAAAATAGTTTATTTCTTTAGCCAAGCTCAACTACTTAACCCTGTTAAATGAAATAGTGTATGGAGAGAGAATCTTTTTGTGATTTCAAACAAATCTATTACAATCCACAAACAAATGTGAAGCGATGGACAAATACCAAGTATATTCACAAATAAAAACAATGAGATCCCCATAGAAATCTTAGAGTTCCACAAACATGAATTATATTGACAATATAAAATTAGACTTGCAAATAAAAAAAATAAAACATACACACACACACACACACACACACACACACACATATATATATATATATATATATATATGTGTGCATTTGTAGATTGCTGTGGGTATTTGTGGGTAGCTCTCTGTGCATTTGTAAATTTTGAAACTATTCTAATGTCAAGACGAAACTAATCCACAAATTGATGGACTCCACCCACCTTTTACTTAAACCAATCAGTTACCGGCAACGTGGTGCTGACCAATCATAACTTGTTCTCGCTCCAACCACTCACAATTTGCCTTACAATCAGAGCGGGACCAGACATAATTAGCCAGACTCTTTAAAATGGGAAGTTAGGGACAGTTCAAGACAGGTAAGTGGTGCTCATCACAGCATTGTTGTAGTAAAGCTGTCCAGTCCATCCTTTTTAAAGAGACTGGTTAACAGACTGCACGATCACTTCTGTGCTTGCGCTTAGCCCGCATGGTTACTTCTACAGCAGCACAGTGATCATTGTATGCAGATGGTGCAGGAGAGAACGATAGATTACTCTTGCTGTTTATAAGTGTTTCCTCAGAATTAAGTCAAGGACATTAATCGATTTGTAAAACAGAGAGCTGTCACACCAAACAGCAAAGAAGAAAAGAGTTTCAAATTCTACATTGACTTACATTGATCATTTTGAGGGTGAGTATTATCATGCTCTATGCATGGACAGCAATAAAGCTGTGTTTGTTTCTCACAGTTCACACCAGTTTTTGTAATATTTTAATTACCTGCATCATTTCTGTCTATTCATCAATCCATTTACATGTTTATGTACATTGTGTCCTTAATATACATAACTATAAATATTATTAACCATAGGTTATTTTTTTCAGATTCCTGTAAGGATGGAGACACAGGAGAGATCAGAGTGACGTGTTTCAGGTGGATGAGGAACACAGAGGGCCCTATCATACACCTGGCGCAAAGTGGCGCAAGGCACAATAGTCTTTTGCTAGTTTCAGCTTGGCGCAAGAGTCGTTTTGAGGTTGCGCTACACTGTTTAAATAGCAAATGCATTTACGCTCATATGTGCGCCCATAGGCATTCTGGTCTAAAAAGGAAGACGTTCTGAGGTGCATTGCTGCCGCCTTCTTCATCTTGGGAGGCTTTTTCAGTTCATTTATAACAGTTTGCATTTATATAATGTTATTATTAATAGCAGTATTACTTATTATATCTATATTTATATTTGTTTTATTAACAACTAGCTTAGATTTGCCCACCTGCAGGTTTTAGACCATATGGGGCACAGCATGTGTTTTAGGATATAACTCAGGTTTTTGAACACACTTTGTTATTATTGTTCATTTATTCGTTTGCTGGAAATTAGAGCTGAATTTAGAAATAGTTTTGAAACAAATATTTGCGCTTAACAAACAAAATTAAATACTTATAGGCTAATTGATGTCTGTGGTAAAGGTTTCTCTATCCACGAGAGCGAAACTGAAAGTAGATCCATTTATATCTCATTCTCAGTAGATGCTCTTTTTAACTGTTTTCTGTTTAAAAAGAAAAAAAAAAACACTGTTAACTGTTTGCTTGTGAAATGCTCAGTTTTTCCACTTACACTTACTTTACATCATGTAAATAGCAAATGCACTTATGGCGCAACGCAAGGCTCTTAAAGGGAATGGGAGATGAGACTCTGACTGGTTTATCCTCAAAACACACCTTTAACTCATTAAGGAAATAAATTCAACCCTTTTAGAACATGCGCCACGGCGCAAAGGATATTTTCCCGTCCTTAAATTAGCAAAAATGCATTCTGACACGCCCTGAAAGCATTTGCGCCCTGCGCTTTCCGTTTTGCGCATGGACCTTCAAAATAGAGCCCAGAGAAACTGCAAAGTTTGAGTAGGTAGTTATTTAAAAATAACTATCAACATACTGTAACATTGAACCATTAAATAATTTAAAGCTATCCTAAACAAAAAAAGTTTTTATCTCACATTTAAAATTGGAAATAGTGTCCACCTGGCAAATGTACAAAGGCAGGGAGTTCCATAGCTTTGGTGCTGCCACCAAATGATTTCTTCCTAAAGTTTGAAACAAATAACAATTTAGCAGAAGATGATCTCAGTGAACACAAAGAAATGTACAAATGAAGAAGATGAGAAAGGTAGTGAGATACGTGTGCATACTTTATAAGTTATGTAGAGCTTTGTATGTTGAGCTTTTTTATTTATAACAATTTTTAGGAGTTATTAATTTTATTAGGATAGGATAGTGGAGGACAGACAGGAAAGCATTGGGAGCAGAGAGAGAGAAAGACGCCCTGAGCACTATGGTGCTATATGTCGGCGCACTTAACCAATAGGCTATTGGTGGTGACATGCTAATTGGAGTAATGTGATCAGAAAAACATGAGCGAGTGACTTCCCTAGCTTCTGAGTTCTGAATTAACTGTAGTCAATAAAGTTGCCTATCAGTGATGCCAGATAGGAGAAAGTTACAGTAATCAATCTGTGATGTTACCAAAGCATGAACAAGCACTTCAGTACTTTGTTGAGATAGTTAAGGGTGAAGTCTTGCAATGTTAGGCAAATGAAAAAAGGCAAAACGTGAGATATTACTAATATGAGAACCAAACGAGACCATGCCATCCAATATAACCTCAAGACTATTCACGTAGGTTGAGAAATTGACTGTGGAGTAATCAAAGTGCAGGGTAAAGGATTGAGCTTGGGATAAAACAGATTTAGAGCCAACCAGAAGGGCTTCATTTTTACTGACATTTAACTTAAAAAAATATTAGTCATCCATATATATTAATAACATAAACTGTATATAGTAAGGGCAAAGGGGCGTGAGATGTTGTAGGAAACTTGTGTACCGTCTGCAAAAAAATTGAACTTTATGCCATAAAAATGAAATATATGACCTAGAGGTAAAATATAAATGACAAATAAAAGTGGACCCAATACTGACCCTTGGGGAACACCATGAATGACTGAAACAGGATCAGAGCGGCTATTCTGTATCTGAACAAACTTTCTGTCACTTAAATAAGAAGAGAACCAGCAAAGTTCTATTCCTATAGAAGCCAGTCATTCTAACAACAATGACTAATAGTATCAAAAGCAGCTTTAATGTCTAAAATAATAAGTATGGACAGATAACAAGAATCAGCTGCTAAGAGAAGATTATTTCCCCTTCGGATGGGGAACTTCAATGCTATTGGTGGATTTATTCATTAATCCACAAATGTGGATTTCGTTTCAGAAAGCCAATCATCTGAAGAGTATATAACGGGCCAATGAAATGCCAAATGAGTGGGCACTTGGGCAGATCTTAGGGTTCCAGTGGGAGATAATACGTCGCCTCCGGGCCCGCGGACCTCCCACTCCTCCAAGCTCTCCATTCAAGCTTTGAGCGGAGGAAGCGATCCGTCAGGTGGGTGCTGTCAAAACGGATCCTGAAACGGACATGTTAGCCGTGCTTTCCCGGTCTGCTTCGGAGATGGTTTTTCCCCCAGCTCCGCGGACGGACCAACTAGATGGGTCCTATGTAGAGGACCAGAGGGATAAGCCTTGGAAGCCTCTCGTCCCCTTCTTCCCGGAGGTGCACAGTAGGCTCACGCAGTCTTGTAGGGCACTTTTCTCTGCCGGTGCTGCGTGTCCCTCCGCCCTCACCATTCTTGATGGTGGGGCAGCCAGGGGGTATGTGGCGATTTCTCAGGTTGAGCGCGCGATTGCGGTCAATCTTTGTCCGCGTGGCGCCTCTTCTTGGCGGGGTCCGCCTTGTCTCCCGTCCAAAGCCTGTAAGTTATCTGTCTCCCTCGAAGCTAGAGCATACAAGGCTGTGGGCCAGGCTGCTTCCCCTTACACGCGATGGCCACCTACCAGCGCTACCAAGCATGAGGGTGGGTCCAACCCAGGCTTGTGAGCTTCGCACCGCATCCAACTATGCTCTTCGGACCACAAAGTCCGCTGCATGTGCGTTGGGGAGGACAATGTCCACATTAGTGGTTAACGAGCACCACCTCTGGCTAAACTTGGCTGATAGGCGCGAAGTCGACAAAGTCCGCTTTCTTGACTCCCCCATATCCCAAGCTGGCCTATTCGGCGACACAGTCTGTGAATTCACCCAGGAATTCAAGGCGGTGAGAGAGCAGTCAGAAGCGATGGGTAATATCACCTGTCGGGGGGACCGTAAGCCCGCTCCACCCGCTGTACCATCCATATCTGCTGCTCCTCGCCGAAGGCGCCCACCTACGAGAGCTGCACTGCCCCTGCACACGCCTCCGGCGAAGCAAGCGCGTCGAGCACCTCGAAAGCAGGCAGCCCCCCCTGCCCAGAGCGCCGCTAAGTCCAGTAACGGACCGCGAAGCGTCCCTGGGACAGGTCATCTGGAGAAAAGGGAACTTGGTCTTTCCCAGCTGGAGGGCGGGGCCCCATTTCCAACGGCACTTTTTACTGCCATGTAAACATCAATAAAAGAGACTTTTCCACTTCCCCGGATGTCACAGCCTGAAATCTGCCAGTCTGGGACGCTATGCTTCTAGCTCGCAGGTTCGGTGCATTTCGCCAGTGGCTCACGAGTGTTGGGAGGACGGTCTCCTTTCTCCCACCCCTCGAGCCTCCCCTCCAGAGTTTGGGTGCGGAGTGAGAGCAAATCTCTCGCCTCCAGCTCTTCTGCGGGACCCTCGCGCCTCCCAGATCAGCACACCCACTCTGCGCTGCCCCAATGCTGGTACGTCAGCGATTGTAGCGATGAGTCCATTAGCGAGAGCTCTGCCTGCCTGGTTAGCACGGCCAGCCCTTCGCGGTGACTCATACGCACAATCAGACTCGGCTATGCGATTCAGTTCGCGAAACGGCCCCCTAAGTTCACGGGTGTGTATTCACCAGGGTCAGCCCCCTGTCTGCCCCTGTCTTGCTCTTGCGAGAGGAGATTGCTGTCCTCCTGGCGAAGGATGCAATCGAGCCGGTCCCTCCAGCCGAGATGGAGAGCGGGTTTTTACAGCCCGCACTTCATCGTGCCCAAAAAGAGCGGTGGGTCACGGCCAATCCTAGATTTGGTCATTTTGAACCGCTGTCTGCATAAGCTGCCGTTCAGAATGCTCACGCAGAAGCGCATCCTCCGGTGCGTTCGTCCTCTGGATTGGTTTGCAGCAATAGACCCGAAGGACGAGTTTTTCCATGTCTCCAATCTTCCTCGCCACCGTCAGTTTGAAGGACAAGCTTGGCAATACAAGTCCTCCCCTTCTGGCTCTCTCTGTTTCCGCGGGTCTTCACCAAGCTCACGGAGGGTGCCTTAGCATCCTTTCAGCTCGCGGGCATCCGCATACTCAATTATCTCGACGAATGGCTGATTTTAGCCCACTCTTGGGAGCAGTTGATTATGCACAGAGACAAGGTGCTCCGGCACCTCCACTTATTGGGGTTTCAGGTCAACCGAGAGAAGAGCAAACTCGCCCCCGTGCAGAGGATCTCATTTCTCGGGCTGGAGCTGGACCCGATCACCATGGCAGCGCGCCTCTCCGGAGAGCGCGCTCAGCTGATGCTGAACTGTCTGAGAGAGCTCGACAGCAAAATAGTGGTCCCACTGAAATTATTTCAGAGGCTCCTGGGGCATATGGCATCCGCAGCCGCTTCACGCCGCTCGGATTATTCTATATGAGACCACTCCAGCACTGGCTTTACGATCGAGTCCCCAGACATGCATGGCACCGAGTCACTGTTACTGCGCTGTGTCGCCGCACCCTCAGCCCTTGGAATGACCCCTTATTCCTACAGGCCGGAGTGCCTCTAGGGCAGGCGTCATGTCATGTTGTTTCAACAGATGCTTCCAGCACGAGCTGGGGGGCTGTGCGTTGCGGGCATGCAGCTGCAGGCCTGTGGAAAGGAACCCAGTTGCATTGGCATATCGCCTGGAGCTGTTGGCAGTGTTCCTCGCTCTCCACCGTTTTTTTCCGGTGCTGGAGCAGCAACACGTGCTGGTCAGGACGGACAGCACAGCGGCAGTGGCGTATATCAATCAACCGCATGGGGGGTATTCGCTCTCGCCACGTCTCAGCTCGCCCACTGTCTGCTTCTCTGGAGTCATCCGTGGCTGAAATCGATGCGCGCCATTCACATTCCAGGCAAGCTCAACCGTGCAGCCGATGTGCTCTCACAGCAGCCTTAACGTCCCGGAGAATGGAGACTCCACCCCGATTCTGTTTAGCTGTTATGGGCACGATTCAGGGAAGCCCAGATTGATCTGTTTGGGTCCCCCGAGAGCGCTCATTGCCAGTTGTTCTTTTCCCTGCCCGAGGGCTGTCTCGGCATGAATGCACTAGCTCACAGCTGGCCTCGAGGCATGCGCAAATACGCGTTTCCCCCAGTGAGCCTGCTCGCGCAGTTACTGTGCAAGGTCAGGGAGGACTAGGAACAGGTTGCTGGTTGCGCCCCTCTGACCAAGCAGGACCTGGATGTCAGAGCTCTCCCTCCTCGCGATGGCCCTCCCTGGCAGATCCCTTTGAGAGAGCACCTACTCTCTCAGGGACAGGGCACCATCTGGCGCCCTCGCCCCGATCTTTGGAACCGCCAAGTGTGGTCCTTAGACGCGAGGAAGACTTGGGTAACCTACCGATTGCGGTGGTTAATACCGTCACTCGGGCTAGAGCCCCCTCCTCAAGCAAGCCTATGCCCTGAAGTGCCTATTCACTGAATGGTGCGTCTCTCGCAGAGAAGACCCCCGAAATTTGCCAGATCAGCGTTGTGCTTTCTTTACTCCCAGAGAAGCTGGAGAGCAGGCTGTCACCCTCCACACTCAAGGTTATGTGGCTGTCATCTCCTCTCTCATGACGCGGTGGCTGGCAGCACCGTGGAAAGGCATAACCTCATCATCCGGTTCCTCAGAGGCGAATTAATCCACCCCGCCCCCCCTTTCATGCCCTCTTACCATCTCACCCTTGTTCTCACAAGCCTGCGTCAGATCCCTTCGATCCTCGACTCAGTATCTTTAAGATTTATGTCCCTGAAGACAGCTCTGCTGATCGCATTTATATTGATTTAGAGGGTCGGAGACCTGGAGGCATTTTTTGGTCAGTGACTCGTGCCTGTAATTTGGGCTGGCTTACTCTCACGTTCCTGAGACCCCCCCCCCCCCCCAAGTTCAAGTTTTTCCCTGTTGATAATGGGTTGGAGGTGGTATCCCATTCATAAAATTTTTGCTACTTGAACCAAACACATTTTGCATTATTCTTGTAATCTTATATAAAAAAGACTAACATTAAATGTAAAGTTTATTGTTTCCCATTAAATGTTATCTTCTCTTTAATCTTTTGCTCAAGCTGTTACTAATGGTTAGAAGGCAAGACATTGTGTAAATCTGGTTGACGCTCACTAATAGAGACAGATGATGACTAGCCAGCTTGTGTTCCTTCACCCTGCGGATGAAATGCTCAATGTGGACCCTCAGCCAAATGATGGATGCTGTCTCCCTCCCCTAAATCAGATGTAATACATGTAGATGTGTAAATCAGAAATAAATTAAACCGCTTTAAAGCTGTATTAGGTTTTGCATATAAATGTTTAACACATTTGATTCAGTTGTTATTTGCCTAATAAATGACATTAGAATGTTTAGTTTTAGACAAGTTGCTATATTTCTATTTTATCAATTTTAAGCTATATATATATATATATATATATATATATATATATATATATATATGAGCAATATCACACTCGTAGCAGCCATATCGCACTGCTACGAGTGTGATATTGCGTTTATACAACAGTTTGAAGGCATAATTGTGTATATAAAAACAAAATCAAACAGAGTCTCAAAAACCCTTTTGTATGAGGAACTACTTTCTTCCGCATTGGATTCAAATCATAAGCTGACAGTTAAACAGCTGAGCAAGCATCTTTTAAACTTCAGATCTGTAGTGTATGCTTTTTGTTGTCTTTATGTGGGCGGAGTAATACACAAAGGGTAAAGAGGCTGTACGGGTCCTAATATTACTGAAATATCGGCTTAAATTACTTAAATCACGGCTATCAGCCAATCAGACTCAAGAACCAGACAGAACTGTTGTATAAATATATATATATATATATATATATATATATATATATATATATATATATATATATATATATATATATATATATATATATATATATTAGCGCTGTCAAAATTAACACGTTAACGCATGCAATTAATTTTAAATAATTAACGCGTTAAAAATTTACGCAGTTGCAGGTATTTTTAACTTAATGTTGTGGTGGACGCGTGTTCAACGTGCAATAAATGTGGATCAGACCAAGGAAGCACTTTTTGCAGGGCAAGTTTCATGCAATTTCAGGTGTTTCCTTTTTAACTTTCGACTTCTGTTGTAAGTTGATACTGCATGGCGAACAGAAAGAAAATCCTCCGCATTTCGTGACTCTGTGTTCCTTTAAGGTAAGGTTCATTTTAAGGCTACACGATAAATTTTAATAAGAGTATTATCTTAATCATATTAAAATCAGAGTATTGTTGTCTTACGTGAATGTACTCAGAACGTCTTGTGAGGTCACGAGCTGTCAAAGACAGGGCATTACTCTGCCTTTCAGCATGAGCCCTCCAAGTTTAGCGTGTTTCCTCATTAAACGCAACGAAAGCATATGCTTCGCGTTGTTGTGTCAGAATCCTTGTGAAATACAGTAATACTTTAGGACGCTTAGTTTAAGCAAATTTGATGAACGTGATCATGCGTGTTGAATCTTAGGGGAGTCGCTCCAGTATGGAAGGCCGTTGGGGCCAAAAGGTCTGCAGCGCGTTGTGTGTGTGTGTCTGTGTCAGGCCCGTTTAGGGGTGTCAGGGGTGGAGTGAGCGACGTACCTGAGTAGGGGCGAGAGGGGTGTGCAATGTATTTAACGACCGGTTTGCAAGAAATTATCTTTCATTTGCGGGCATTTGGGAGTCTCTGTGCACTTGCAGGATACTCCTAGTCTTAGCAACTGGATGAATGTAAAGGAGGATTAAGCAAAATTGTTTCTACTCTATAACTAATGTTCTCAACTCACAGCAATAAAACTTTACAATGAGTGCAACAGTTTGTATTCTATAGTTTATTTTTATAATTTTCATTTTCCATATCTGCAATTCCTGTATTTTGGCATTTTTTTGCAGCCACTTAGAATCCAACATGGAAATCAAAGTTTTCTTAATTGGCATTGATTGTTTTGAAATTTAAATGTCATTAACATGCCTGTGTTTTAATTTCTGTAATAAATATGGCTGTCAAGCCAGGATCTTGATGGTTTATTGTGGATATGTTGTTTACATGAAGAAATCTGTGTTACAAGTTAAACAAAAATTCTATTAAACAATTATATTTAGAATTGAAATATTTTTTTGTCTTGCGTATACATTAATTTTACATTTAAATAGCCAAAATTACAAGTTTCAGTATTTTAAATGCGATTAATCCCGATTATTTTTTTTTAAAAAGGTGCGATTAATTAGTTTTTTTTAATCGATTGACAGCACTTCCTCAGATTAAAGTCAAGGACATTAATTTATATATATATATATATATATATATATATATATATATATATATATATATATATATATATATATATACACACACACACACACACACAAACACACACACATATATATACATATGTGTGTATATATATATATATATATATATATATATATATATATATAAATTAATGTCCTTGACTTTAATCTGAGGAAACACTTATAAACAGCGAGTGTAATCTATCTTCCTCTCCTGCACCATCCACATACTGTAATTGCTGTGCTGCAGTAGAAGTAACCATACGGGCTAAGGGCAAACGCAGAAGCGATTGTGCAGTCCATTAACCAGTCTCTTCAAAAAGGATGGACAGGACAGCTCCATATTACTACAACAATGCTGTGATGAGCACCACTGACCTGTCCTGAACTTGGTTAATTATGGCTGGCCCCTCTCTGATTGTAAGGCAAATTGTGATTGTTTGCTGGTGTCTGATTGGTTTAAGTATAAGGTGGGTGGAGTCCATCAATTTGTGGATTAGTGTTCGTCTTGACAATAGAATAGTTTCAAAATTCACAAATGCACACTACACAAGAAATGCACAGGACACAAATCACATATAAATGTCAGTCAAGATTGTGTTTATAGAATATTCATATATATATATATATATATATATATATATATATATATATATACATATATATGTGTGTGTGTAAGAGTATGTTTTTATTTGCAAGTCTACTTTTACTTTTGAATACAATTCCTGTTTGTGAAACTTTAAGAGATCTTTGTGGATCTCATTGTATTTATTTGTGAATATACTTGGTATTTGTCAATTGCTTGGATTGCTTGGATTTATGAAACAATTCTCTTTCCTTAATAGTGCAAAGTCTGCCATGATTTACTCATCCAAAGGAACTAGTTACCATAAGAATTTGACTGGATGTATTTGCACTTGTACTAGGAACTTGTGAATGTTGACATCAAGCACAGGGTTAAAAAAAAATTAAAATAACTACTAGTGGACCCCACTATGGGGATTTTGCCAGAAAGCTAATCATCTGAAGAGAAATAAAAAGGGCTAAAGAAATGCCAATGCAGTTGGCAGCATTCACAATCAATTGTGTATAAAACTGCCAGCCACGAATTGCAAAAGCACCTTTTCGCTTTTAAAAGCCCTAAGTGCAGAAAAGAGACATTTTGCTGTCATCCTCCAACTTCATTTGAGACTGTGAGAGAAAACTGCCATTGTCTGGGAGGCTGATTTCTCCTTGCTCCAGTGCGAGCAACAGAGGGAGGAACAGCACGAGCAACGATGATCGAGCTGGGCTTCTCCCGTCCCTAGGCATTTTGCTGGAGTGATACTTCAAGAGCGATGCATATAAAGCATTCATTCATTTTCTTGTCGGCTTAGTCCCTTTATTAATCCGGGGTCGCCACAGCGGAATAAACTGCCAACTTATGCGAGAGGGGTTTGGCTGCAGACCTGGTGCAGTGTAATCTGGGCTGCATTCAATGCTTTTTAATGGGCTCCCCTAACCCTACCCGTCACAGTGACGTCACTAGCTCCATTTGAGTGCATTGTGTCTGACATTGCATCGTTGAAAGATGCAGTCTCAGCTTGCATCATAAAGGCTGCATCCAGACACTATTGACTTATCCAGCAATTTTTTACGTCGCGGATGCCCTTCCAGCCGAAATCCATCTCTGGGAAACATCCACACACACATTCACACACACACTCATACACTACGGAAAATTTAGCCCACCCAATTCACCTGTACAGCATGTCTTTGGACTGTAGGGGAAACCGAAGCACCAGGAGGAAACCCACGCGAATGCACGGAAAACATGCAAATTCCACACAGAAACGCTAACTGAGCCGAGGCTCGAACCAGCGACCTTCTTGCTGTGAGGCGACAGCACTAACTACTGTGCCACTGCTTCGCCCTGCATATAAAACAACTATCCTAAAAGATCAACATGGTTGTGCAGCGCGTCTTGTTAATGATGTTGCTCTGACCATGCTTTTTTGGATGCGGTGGTTCCCTGACCCAGATGATGGGTACTGTGTTGCTTATCTGAGGGTTAAAGGGTCACGAAACACCAAAACACATTTTTTGAGCTGTTGACAGTCGTATATGTGTCCCACACTGCTAAAAACACTATTAGGACACATATATTTCACTAAAAAGTGTAAATTGGTTGTTTTTGCGTTATTTCAAGCAAATTCGTACTTCCTGTTTGAAACGAATTTTTGAAGCTGCGTCACGGTCATGACATAATAGCGTGTATTCCAGCGTGCAGACTGGGCGTCTGTGCCAGAGTGTGTCTTATTACGTCTTACAGTGTGATACATTAATGCATGAGTAAGGCTTGGTTCAAACCAAGTGTGCCGCAAGCCTGCGTTTGAGTGAAGGTCTCGGCCGTTAGATCGCCCCCTGGGGGCTGGCTGCAGTACAAGTCATAAAGCCCGCCTCCTCCGTGTTAATGAAGGAGACTTGAGCCCAAATAGAAAAATTAATTACACTTGCAATAAAATGTCCCGAAAGATGGTTCTGGTCGATTAAGGCACTGATTATTGTGCTGAAATAGGTGCAGATCCTCATTTTTGTAAACAGTTTGTTTTTAGCAGTAATTTAATGCTGGGCGTGTCATCGTGATTAACAGCTGTGATTGACAGTTTCTCAAAGCAGCGCGTCTGAGCTTCGGTAGAAGACTGAAGTGTTATTACTAGATTTCTGTGATATTTTACTATGACAAAATGAGTTCAGCAGTAAACTACAGTTTCTGACATACATGATCCTGGTGGAACACTGTTTATTCGCTAAGGTCAGAGCTTTTTTCGGGCTTTATTAGTTTGCTAATACACGCCTAGCCACCCAGATAGCAAAATACACTGGGGCCAGTTCTTGCCTGCCGGAGACTTACCCCTCAGACTGACTACCTCTGCTGGACCTACTCCGGATGCCTGGACTCACTGCCCGATTCCAGCCTGAGTCAATTGAGCCAGATGCGGCGGCCGAGCGAGCAGGCGCTGCCGCATGCGAGCCGGAATCAGCCCGCGACGCCGCGACTAGGTTATGCGCTGATGCCCGGAGCTGGCGCGATTGAATCTTCATTATATAAAACCCTCACATTTGTTAACGTTATTACACCCATTTTTGTTGAAATAACAACAAACGCATGCTACTATGTGAACGCAAAGTGTATCACTGAGTTTAACCTTTGAATAAAGATGCAAACAGCATAGCAATTATTTAAATAAAGGACAAAATAAATAACAATAAACCTGTATCGATTGCACAAGTATTAAATAATAATAATAATAAATACGAAAATGACAATAAAACTGCACAATAAAATAAACCCATTTAAGTACAGGGTATACAGGAGATCGTTAGCAGTAATTCTCTTTGTGTTTAAATAATAATCTCCACGTTGATCTCCTGTAAGGTTATTTGAACTTGCTTTATAGGACGTCTCTGCATTTTAGGTTTTGGCATGTTATTAAGTGATCTACTGAATTTGCTGTTATAAATCATTATAAGGTTCTTGAAATCGAATCTTATATAACCTAATAGAGCTGTAAATGTTAGATATTATTTATTTACATCATTTACTGTTGGCGTTTTATTTGAACACTCCAGCTAACATTAAAATGAATGTAAATTCCTCGTTGCCAGATATAATGAAGGCATCGAATAAACCAAATGAAAACGGAGGCAAAAAAATTAAATAAATAAACAATTCAAGCGAAAATGAATAAACAATATACTAGTGATGTTGCAGCAGATAGACGTTGTATTAATAGTGCAAAGTTTTTTTGCACAAATTGACAAATTGCAGGGTTGGGATGTGTAAATATCCTGTTGATATTTAGTAATCTTGCTGTATTTATCTTCTAAACGCACGATTGTTCCCGCATGGTAAATCGTTATGGTGTGTAGGCTATATTTTGGGTTCTGTTGATGGCTAATTAAAAATAAAAACCTTTCTAAAATGTATGTGTTGTTTATATGTTATTGTTCATATTTTACAAGTGTTATTTCTACCCCTATGAAGATAACAAATACCAACAACAAATATAACAATAAGAGAATATATTATTTGTGCTCATATTCAGGCTAGAGTGTATAAAAGATCGTTTATTTCTGCAGTCCACCAGGTATTGCTTTTATTACAGTTTAACAGCTTACATCACACCGTTTTTAAACCGTATATTATTGTGTTTTTTTTAATGTAAGTGCTTCTATTTACATCAGTGAGCGTTTGTTATAGTGCAGACATCGGCAGTCGAGTGAGAAGTTCGGGGGGCGTGGTTGATTTTACATAAAGCGTTTGGTTGGAAGCTCGACTCCGCTCATTATCGCGGCTCCTCCTCTGGCTCCATCAGACAGTCCTTCTGCGCATGTCTGGCTCCAATTTCAGCAGTCTTTTGCGACAGTTTGTGCCCGTCAAGCAGGCGTTTTGCCCTCAAGGCGTTCAATGGCAAAAGGGGCTGTCGCGTCGTCCATATTTTTTACAGTCATTGGTTCAAACCAATCAGCACGCTCTATTGTGCAACTTCATTAATATTCATTTGTGTCACCGTGTTTACACCACAAAGACGCCACGTTGTGTTGGCAAAACAAGCGTGAAGTGTTGCTTTTATAGTTTGCTGCCGTTAAGTTTCGTTTTCATTTTCTCTCTGTGAGAGCTTATCTGGATCACGTGTGGATTAACAGTGTACACGACGCTCGACAACAATAACTTGCGTGTCTAAGGAGGATTATTGTTTACCTGAGAGCTGTTCTCATCTGCAAACGCTGAAATCTGGATTTGCTTGTAGTATTCTCTTCATAAAGACGCGGCTCTAGTTGCTGGTGATTGTTCTGTCTCTACAGATTTGGTAAGTGAGCGACCAGTGCTCTTTGTTTATTCAGTTTGTTCGTATCGAATTAAGTTAACTATTGCACTGAGTGCAGAAATGTTAGCACCGCATTTAGTGACCGGAATAACACACGCGGCTTTCTGACGCTACCTGCCGTGTGCATCTAAGTTTCCGGGAAATGCTGAGTTTTTTTTTTTCTCTCATTCGCCGTGCGGTATCAAACATTGCATGAAAAATACACGCTTGCAGCAGTTCCTCGAATCAAATATCTCGTTTGTCGCGAGAGGCATGAATGAATTCCCTGAATGAAAGAGCCAAACTGCAGTTAAAGTCCACCATTTAATAATTCAGCAAATAATTCGACTACAGATGTCCATGTAGGTTAAACACCATCACTTTCTCCTGTGTGTGAGTATTTTGACTCTGGAACTCACGCGTGCACAAATAGACACTCCCACACCATCCCACTTTAGTTCCTCCGACACTCCCCCCTAAACAGAGCTGGACACGCCCACTTTTCTGACTTTTTCCAAAGTAGAGGTGTGAAAACACCCTGCTGAAACGAGGGGGTTTCATGGCCCTTTAAGCATGTTAATGCAGTACTCGTGGGCAGTGCATGTCGTCGCTGCAACGGCTTGTCTGTTGCACAGCTAAGATCGCGGCTTGCTCTTGCAAATGGGTGAACCACCTCTGTTGTCCCCCACAAGTAGCGGTTGTCACTTGGGGAGATCTGAGGGTTACAGTCGGGGTCAATGACCTCTCATTTCTCAGCACGCTCCATCCAAGCTTTGAGTATGAAGTGTTTCATCCTCCGGGATAATCACCCTCTCACTTGATGACACTTAGGACCAGATGTCCATCGCTGCATTGTAAGGTGGGCTGTCATTTTTTGTCAATGACAGTTCGGACCCATTTCCTCCCTCAGGGGTTATAAGTGAGATTCCGGTTTCGAAATCTGATATGATGTTGCCCGTGTGGTGCACCCATCCAAAGTGTGTAGGTGGTCTGCATCCCTCTGGGCCAGCACCCACACTGCTGCGGGTCAGGCTGCTTACGCCTTGCACACTATGGCCACATACCAGTGCTACCTGGCGCAGGCATTGACCCAGCTGCACGAGGGAGGTTCGGACCCAGCTTTAATTCACCACGGTGAAAGAGCAGTCAAGTGCGATAGGGAAAGTCCCAGGTGGGCTCTCAAAACCGCTCTCCCCACCGACCCATCCACTTTGGCTGCTCCTTGCTGACAGTGCTCATCTGCGGCTCCAAAATCTGCTTTTCCGCCCTGTCCCTTCCACCAGATATGCGGCAGTGTTGAGCACCCCGCAGATGATCCCCACCCCTGCCTCAGGGCACCACTAAGTCTGTTAAATGGGCTGCTAAGCATTGCTGAGATGGGCCACCAAGAAAAAAATTTGCTCTGTCCTAGGCGAAGGGCCGGGGACGCCCGCATCTTTACAACCAGGCTGCTGGCTTCATGGCCGACTGCTACCAAATTTTCAGTCATTCATTCATTTTCTTGTCGGCTTAGTCCCTTTATTAATCCGGGGTCACCACAGCGGAATGAACCACTAACCTATCTAGCAAGTTTTTACGCAGCGGATGCCCACGCGAACACAGGGAGAACATGCAAACTCCACACAGAAACGCTAACTGAGCTGAGGTTTGTACCAGTGAACCAGTGACCTTCTTGCTGTGAGGCGACAGCACTACCTACTGCGCCACTGCTTCGCTACCAAATTTAGGGACGCTATGCCTTCCAGCTCGCAGGATCAGTGCTTTTCATCACAGGCTCTGAGAGTGATAAAAGATGGGCTTATTTCTTGCAACTCCCTGCTGCCCTGCGGGCTCTTGGAAAGAAGTTAAAATTAAACTTCTTGTCTTCCTCTCGTCCTTGGGACACGCCAACCTCCCGCTGTGAGCTCTCCCATTCTGTACTGCCCCACCGTTGGTGCGTCAGTCATTGCACCGATGATGTCACTCGTGCAGGCTCTGCCAGCCTGGTTAGCGCTGTCCAGCCCATTGCATGGCTCACATGCTACGTCACTCCAATGCTATGTTCCTTCCCCACAGTGATTGCTTCCTAGCTGACAGCTGTAGTTCGGCTTCTTCAGCTAGAAAAAGTGCTTATGAAAAAGAAAAAGCTTTTACACACAATTGATTATGATCTCTGCCAGATCGGTGCTGATGCTGCCAATACAACCCAACCCCAAAACATCAGCAGTATACAAGTTTTGGCGACTTCATTGGTGGCTTGTTTTGTGTTTGTGCAGCTTGACTGCTTTATTAGTCTGTTTGTTAGTCCAGCTTTGGCAAGTCTTAATGACCAATAAGGTTCAAGAGGCTGTGCTTTATTGTGAAAATATTAGCTGAAGCGTCTTGAGTACCTTATTGCTTTTATTAAACAGTTACCACGCAATAGTCCTGTAACAGTAAATATTCCTACATGGGATATTCAATTGAGCAAAAACTAAAACAAGAATGTATTTTTCAACACATTGCTTCTTCACAATTTGCTTATCTCTAACCATTAGAGATGTTTGTTTTCCATCTTGTACTTTAAAACAGATTGGTCTGCAGCACAGTCCAAATTTGCCTGTAATCAATTAAACGAACAGATAGTACTAAACCAGAAACACAAGTAAAATAGTGTCTGATTACTGATAAGATAAAACAAAGTAGGGAAGAGGTTAGTTTATAAATTATACGCAATTAATGCAACATATTTGTCCATTGAGTACATTGAAGGTAAGCTTCTGAACCAAAATGCAGTTTATTAAAAAAAAAAGACTTAGTAAAAACTTGCCTCATTAAAGATGAAACAAAATATGAACACACTCAACAGGGTTACGTGAACCAAAGCTAACAGGAAACAAAATAAACATGAGGGCTATTTATACCAAACACAAAGCACATAACATAAGACAACCAAAGAGAAAAGAGAGATGCATGACTAAGCAGCCAACAAAAAAACGGCAAATGGGCTGTACATGTTTTTATGTGTTTTGCTGGTTGATAAATCCCTCAAACTAATTAGATGTTCAACTTCTTTAGTCACACTTTGTGACAGTATTTAATAATTGGCGAGATGTCATTTAAATGTTTATTTAACAACTAAATTATAATTTGTTTAGAAACTTTGCAAGAACTCTCACAGTGCATTATGGGTATTCACTAGCTAATTAATTCATTGGTTGTACACTCATCTTTGTGTTGCACTGTGGGCACGGCTGCTCCCCGAAATAGCACATTATTTAAAGTTATAGGGGGGGATACAGCTAAAAACTACAAAAAAAAAAAAAAAAAAAGAAGAAGCACATGATGGAAAATATGACAGAAACAGGAAGACAAGTAACACATTAAAAACATGATGCAATATTTTATTGTAATACCTAATATATGGAAGAGTCCCAACACTAATTTGAATTAATGTTGTTACTAAGGGTGGTGGCTAAGGGTGTGGTGCTGTGATGCATCGGGGAACTGGTCGTTTGTTCTTAAAAAAACACAGTTGTTGAATAAACAGCATGAAGGAATGGAAGGAAATGTTTTATAAACAATATGCATGTACTCTCGTTATAACTACAGATCTTGTAGTTTGCAATGTCTTGTGTTATTTCAATTATATTATATTATGTTATGTTATATTATATTTCAATTATATTATATAATATTCATTCATTCATTTTCTTCTCGGCTTAGTTTAATATTATAGTGTATTATATTATATTATAATTATTATTATTAGGTCTTATAAGCAAGACCTATATTAAGCAAGAATGGTTCAAAGTATAAGTTTTGTTTAGTGTCATCACAACACACTAATGTAATCTTGAGGCTTCACCGAAGCTTGTGGCAACAACAAAAAATATCACACAATAAATCAACAAAAATGCCCCATATAATTATCGTAAAAAAAAGACTGCATTATGTAAATAAAGTTTATCACTATTGCTTTACAGTTAAATCACACATTTCTGTTGAGTTTATGACCTCATCACCCATTCAGAGCTTTAGACTAGCCACCGTTGAATTGCTCATTAACCTAATTTGGTGCACTTTGGAATGCTCCAGTCAGCAAAGTGAACGTATACTCCTGCTATATATATATATATATATATATATATATATATATATATATATATATATATATATATATATATATATATATATATATTATATGTGTGTGTGTGTGAACATTTTACCATTTTTAAGAGTTTGCTGTAATTTCGAGAGACAGAATTAAAGTAAAGTTAATTCATATTGCTCTTCTAAATGTCAAAAATTCTACTGGAAGTTCTGGGAGCCAAATTTTGCCTTAATTTCTGATATATTCCTTTTCTGAAAGTATGGAACTAATAAATACATTCAAATCAATAATGCTTAAACTACTTATTTTTAAATATATATTTTGGTTTAAATCGGGAGCATTATATAATATGGGAACATTTTAATTCTGTAGACTGCTTTACATTCGAGGGATCCACTTCATTACCAAGAAATATAAAACATTTTTTGTGGGTCCAATGACTGTCCAAAACAGAGTCTGTCCAAAGCATTTTAGCTATTCAGCATTAGGTTCTATAGTTTTTTTGTATTATTAAGTTTTTTGATTTTATTTTTTATGAACTTGAATCTCTTCTACTAGGTTAAAAAAAAAAAAAACATATTACGTCCAAAATGTATATGCTATACAAGAAAGAAATGTGCTATTGAAACTTTAGATGCTACGAATGGTTTATTAACATATTAGGACATACTGATATATAATTTAACAAAGTACATTTTTGTAATCATTTCTGCAGCCTGTACAAAAGTGACAAACATGTCTGGTGTGGAAGCAGTTGGTAAACCCCTACATTTATCACACACAAGATTAAAGAGTTATCTGTGGCTTTCAGAAAGAAGACTGTTGACGTTCTGAGAAAGAACAGAATTGTATAAGTTACTGGAATGAGAGGACAAATGGAGAACTTAGTGTGAATGCAGTGCTCAAGATTGTTAGTCAACACATGCTGGACAGTCATCTGTTCAACCACAATTCCAAACATGGTTAAGATCCTCAGAGTAACTGTGGATCATGATAGTAGCTTTGTTGTGGTTTTAATTTGTTTTGTTGGTTTCGAGCCCAACAAACTTCTTAACATGATGTCAGTATTCCAACAGGATACTGGATATTCCAACTGGATAGCCAATGCAATATTATGGCAATTCATAACTCTGGCTAATTCATATGATTTTATACAGTCTCTTTCATGTTTTAGGCCCCAAATGATCCAATGGTTGCGTTTAGGGGTGGGGATTTGGCACTAGCCTCCTTTTTAAATTTGTATGTTTTGTATGAACAAATTGGTATGAATTAGCAAACTTTTCTAACAATACAGTTAGCTTTTGGAAAAAAATAATTACTTTTTCTCTTTAGATTGGGCTGAAAAAGTCAATCCTAAAAAAAAAAGAATGTCCCTGAAGAACTAAGGCCATGTCCACATCATGCACATGGGTATTTTTATAAACAGGGTTTTCCCCCGCTTTATTTCTTTTCTTTTCTTTTTTTTTATCTCTGTCCACATGAAAATGCAAAAATGCACTGTGATGTATGTTAGGGGCACGCAGAACCAACAGGCAGAGATAATGACACTTTAATGCTGGGTTCATACCAAACAAGGAATTGAGTCTTTCCATAAGTAAAATTGCAAACATGAGAACAGAGGCGAATTTCTGTCCCGTGGACGAACGACACGAAATATGTGATGCCTTTGCCATGAATGGGCAGAATTTTGCCTCATTTGCGTCTTCCACATTAGGTGTGAACCCAGCCGTGTTGGCCATTCACATAAGAGAAATCAGCATGCTCTGTGATGTCATGGGGCAAAAACTCCGGTAAACATGACCACACTGTACCTAGGGTTATGGAAAATCTGAAAAAAAAAAAAAAATCAGTTTGTCACGTGACACTGCGCTTTTATCTGGACAAATGGCAAAAAAGTTTGTTTTTAAAAAAATATCTGTGTTCGTGTGGACAAGGCGCAAGTCTTTATTGTGTGAACAGACACTAAATGTAAGGGTGTACCTGTCCTTTCCATTCAAGAAAGTTAAATTTCCATTACTGCTTGTTGCACCAAATGGTTCACCCATCAATACAATCCAAATACAAGCATTAGTATGTCCAAACATGTTGAGAAGGAACCCCTTTTCAAAGGTCGTACATATTTACAGTGCAGTTAAAGATGGTTTGCGTCTGCTTCGTAAAGCTTGTTTTTGATTCTAAACACTGCAACCAAATGTAGCCCCAATATAACAGCAGTACACAAATGCGGCAGTGTTACAACAGAAAGCATTAAAATCAATGTAGAAACGTGTATCTTTGGATAAACGCATTAACTTTTAGACTAAATTTATGCATTTTTATGTGAGCAACTGTTTGTATTTTATTGTTTTATCTTTATCTACTTGGCAACATTTTTCATTTTTTAAGAAATTGTGACTAGTGACTACATATAAATAAGTGGCTTGTGTTTGACTGTATTTTGTCTTTGTTTAACGAGAAGTTTGAAATGTTTTCATTGTTCTGCTCATTTATTCTGATGTAAGATTACAGTAGTTGGACTTCATGCATATGAAAGGTCTTTTGCTTGTTTGGCTACAATAAAATCTTGATTTATCAGTCTGGTTTGTTGTGGGTAAACTTCTTGTAATGTTAAGCTGTTTACATCACAATGACTGTGTAAAAAAAGGGGGGTAAAGTTTTCCATAAAGGTTAAGTTGCTGACTTATACTTTGCCTTGTAAAGTGCATGCTTTTGAGTGTGTAACCGAAGAGTACTTTAGGACACATGACTTCATAATCACATTTTTGACAGACACAATGTTATTACATGCTGCTGAAATATGCTAAGGTAACATGAAATAAGTATAGAAATGAATTATTAGCCTAATCAATCAGACGTTGTTACCTTTACTGCCATACAAAGGCAAGCATTTTGTAGTTTTGTTTTTAACTCTTTTTAATTCATATTTTTAGCTCTGTATATTGTTCAGTTGTAATGGTTAGCATGTGCAAAGATCTGTACTTTCCATTCCTACTAAAAATAGTTGACCACTGGTATAACTCATTTAAACATAGTATGACACTCTAATTCTTTTTTCTATTATTATTAAGGAAGGGCAGTATGCAAATTTGGATGCAGAAACAGTATAATTCAATAGTTCCAGAGACATAAATATTTTCAGTCACATTTTATAATAGGGTTTCGTTAGTTATCGTTAGTTAATGTATTTACTAACATGAATTAACAATGAACAATACTTTTAATCAAGGTTTAACAATGCGTTATTATCCTTACGCATGCTTGTTAGTTAATGCAGTAGTCAACAAACTAGCAATGAACAACTTTATTTCCATTAACGTAAACAAAGATGGAATAAAATACTGTCATAAATGTATTGTTCATTGTTTGTACAGGCTAATAAACCTATTCACATTAACTAATACAACCTTATTGTGAAGTGTTATCATATTTTCTTCATTGGAAAATACATTTATAACTATAATTGACAAGCCTTTAGTGCCACCCCTATTATTGTTTTGGGGTTGTTACTAGATTATACACATGGTTAAATCCTTCTGTTTACATAAAGTCATCTTTTAAAGATGGGACGTTAGATTGCTCCAGACATGCTAATATGTCTGCCATCTTAAACAGTCAATGTGCTAGCTTAGTAAAATCATCTGCTGAGGTCTGTTGCAAATCTAGATAACCATACATGCATCAAATTACAGTTGCAGGCACAGTCGAGCTATTCTTTTGTTCATGGACCATTCTGACTGTTCCAACATGGCAGACACCATACATCTTGTAAAGTGATCTTTAGCCCTGCCCACTTTCAGGAAGCAGAATTGAAAAAGAAAAAAAAAAGTAATATATTTGTTTGTTTGGTTTGTTTATACATTTGGGAATAATGAATGGGAAATCTACTTTCTGTAATCAGCCCTCCAAAAAAAGTGGCTGGCATATTTTCATAATATATATATATATATATATATATATATATATATATATATATATATATATATATATATATATATATATATATATATATATATATATTATCGCAACGATGATATTAGTTTCAAAGGTTCACATTCTTTAACTTGTTTCATTTCGTTTCAATTTGAATCCTAAGTACTGAAGAGAAACAATTCAAATCATATAGTCAGACAAAAAGAAAACTGCAACACAAATTCTTAGTGTAATCATTTAAATTTAATTCCTGAATTAAGAAAAATGAATAAAAATGGAAGCATTTTATTTCAGTTAATGGTCAAAATACTGTATGACAGTTGCTATAGCAACTATATTGCTGAATATTACAAAGAGAAGAATCATTTTAGTCAAATATCAACTACAGCAGCATTTTCAAGGCACATTCATAGGTGAAGGAATTTCTAATATTTCACAGACGTTTGGCCTGGCTGGCTAGCACAGTTCTGAAGCAATAACTAGACCAAAGGATGAAGTAATATGTGTAATTTAAACTGAATGACCTCTAAGTTAGGCAACACTGATCTGTTAAATACATTATTAAAATGTTAATAAACCATTATAAATATTCATAAACCCAGATAGTCGTGCATAAATCATATTAAAACATTAGATGGACAGTCACATGAACATTATGGCTGGAATGTGTACATAAGTTAACATGTTAGTTTTGTGGACGAAGTATCTTCATAATGACGTACCGGCATGAATTGTACAATTATTAATGTTATACCAGGGTATGATTGTAAACTCTTGCAGTTAATCATGACATTCATATTTCTAGTACAAAGTGTAAGAGTACAGTCCTACAATACGACTGCATTCACTACTATGGCAGGATTCTCAATGTCTGCTTTACTCTGGACCATCCGCAACTCCAGCTGAGCAGGACTGGGCCTTCGATTGGGACCGGCCACCTCTGATAGACCAATGAAAGTGAGAAAAATGAGTCGCAAGAACAGTCAAAAGCAAAAACAGCACTTTAAAATATCTTACCATGTGCGTAAGTCATAGTTCTCTTAATTACATGATGAAGGACGGAAGCTGTCTTCTCGCAGGCCGTCTGCCAAAAACACATTATGAAACATTACGGTTATTATTCAACTTGTACTATTTCAATGTAGCAGTGAAATTAAACACTTCGTATTGGCCAAAGTGTTCAAGAAGTCAACGGTTTTGTCCTTGATTGGCTACAATGTTCAACAATTCAAAAACACACAGTAAATTAAACAACTCAACTTGTGCACCTAACTTGTGTTTGGGGTTTTTTTTTTTTTCTTTTGCAAACTTTGGATAGATTCACGTAAAGATGGAAACTGGCTTATGATAATTTAAACTGAAATATTTCAATGTACTGATGAATTAAAACACCTCTGATTGGCCACTGTGTTCCAGAAACCAATAGACTCTCTGCAACTAAATGAAAATAAAACAAAAGTGTTATTATTAGGTTCTGCTGCTACCAACGATTCAATTAAAACTCAGCTAGGAGTCCTAAATGACAATCTACACAATCACGACAAGAATCTCTGAGTTATCTTTGATCCACTCTTGCAGTTTGACAAACATGTAAATGCAGTTGTGAAGAGCAGCTTTTTCTAGCTTTGATTGGTGGCAAAAGTTTCTAAAAAAGATATAGAAATTGTAACATGTTTTAATCTCCTCTCGGTTAGACTACTGCAACTTCCATTGGTCTACCTCAGTCAACACTGTCGGTTAGTTTGTCTAGAATGCAGCTGTCAAATAAAAAAAAAACAGTAACTAAGAAAAGAGATCATATCGCCTCAATGCACTGGCTTCCTATAAAATTTAGAGTTGTTTTTAAAATCCTTTTTTTCACTTATAAAGCATTGCACAATTCAGCCCTGGCCTATGTCAGTGAACTTATTAGGCCTTATACAGCTTGTAGACCGTTAAGATCCCATGACCAGATTCTTTTGTCTGTTCCTCGGTCTCGCTGCAAATCAAAAGGTGATCAGGCTTTCTGTGTTATGGCTCCAAGGCTCTGGAGCAATCTCCCTCTGAACATCAGGATTTCTCCTTCATTGGATGCTTTTAAATGTAATTTAAAGACTTATTTTTACTCTCTTGCCTTTGAGTGACACATGCATGTTATTTCTTATCTGTTTTTTAGTATTACTTATCGACATATATATTCCCTTTTCTTAGATTTTTTATAACAGTGTTTTGTCTTATTTACTTTATTTTATTGTAAAGCACTTTGGATCAACTATGGTTGTGTAAAATTGTCCTCTATAAATAAAGTTTGCCCTGCCTTGCCTTTTGTAAGGATCTGCCAGAGTACTAAAAAGGTAAAAATAATAATTCCAGGCAGATATATTAACAAAAGACACAAAACAACGCTTTTAACGTTTAATCATAAATTTGAACAAAGCTAACTGCATAAACAAGGGTCATTATGATAAATTTTCAGTTCTTTCAAATTTATTTATTTATTTATTAACTCTATATTTAGGACTGTTAAGTGGCCCTGGAAAGCGTACATGCCCTTAAAAGCCTGACACGCCAAGGACAAAGCCTGTCACACAAGTACACGAACTATAAATAAACAGTGCAGATAAAAAAAGGTGTGTAAAAAAAAAAATTGGTCGTCCTTCTTGCACTGAATGCAACTATATTTCAAATGTCTAAAGTAAGAGGCAAGGTTATAATAGTTTTTCATTTTTCATTAGTTTTAGTTTCTATTTAGTTTTGACTTTTTATTTTCAAATTCAGTTAGTTTTTATTAGTTTTAGAGGCAGATTTCATAGTTTTTATTAGTTTTTATATTTTAAAAATGTCTTAGTTTTAGTTTAGTTTTTATTAGTTTCAGTATTAGTTTCAGTTTTTTTTCTAAATGAGGATATTTGTTAGGTGGAAGATTCAAAATCAACAGAATAAATAATGTATAATAAATACTCAGCCACACATTTTTTGAAACATGTATTCAGAGAACACATGAACACTATCATCTACCACAACCATCTACCCATCCTCAAGTTAGACCCACAGTAGTGATGGACAGGGCCAGATTAACCTATGGGCATTATGGGCACAGGCCCAGGGGCTCGTCCACACTTAGATTTTGACTACTTTTCATCACCAGAAAGACAAGTGGGAATCATTAGTAAGTGTGTGTATTATGGAGGACTCAAATTCCTAGAACTGGATTGGAGAGGTGTTATATCCAAATCATGTGCATAATAAGTTTGTAGAAGTTATACATTAAAAATACCCTTAAATATAAATTTTAGTACTGCTTCAGTGAACTTGAACAAGTAGGCTATATTAAAATCCATTAATTTCCCCTAGTTGTATTAGTATTTTTTTTCAAAGTGTGCTTTAAATGCTTTAAAAATAAGATAATAAGACAATCTCTGTAGACTAGAAATATATGTAGTGTAGTATATCAATTATTTTAAAAATGTGGGCAATACATTATAAATTAATTTTATTTAACAAATATTATATTAATCTTATTTTTTAGGGTGCGGCTATAGGGGGCCCTCAAGACATTGTGCACAGGGGCCTTTAAATTATTAATCCGGGCCTGGTGATGGGAAATTCAGATTTTTAACGTGGATATATGTTAGGACAACATTATGTAGTCAGCAATAGTAATTTCAGTCTATTAAAATGATCAGAAAAGTCTTACAGTAAAGTTTTGCAACCCAACTGAATCATGATTCACTTATTTAAATTCCATTACGATTGTGTTATGAAATAAACTTACGTTTTTCATCAGATCCTCTCATTAAAGCCCTCGGTTTACCCGCGCTGCTGTTGTTCCAGTTCAGTTCATTCACACAGCTGTTTTTGTTTGGGTCAATGAATCACGTGCAGTATTAACAGTTCACCAATTCTCAATGCAACGTTGCTGTTCTGATAACTGAATGAGAGTATAAATTGGATTATTTAGAGTCAGAAGCGGTATTAGGCTTGTTATAAAGTAAGTAGTTGGTGAATAAGTGCTTAATGGAGACGCGAATCGTTACAAATGATTCAGTTCGATTTGGTGGACTAGTTCAACCTGTTCACTTAGAAGATCCGATTAAAAAGATTAGTTCACGATCGCGATACAGAAATAAAACCCATTATTGGGCACAAACGTGTTAACATAATACTTTTAAGTGTCTTTATTTAATGCTGTCTCCGTGCTGCTGTCATGTCCACTGGTTGTTTTTGTCGCGGAAGCAACAGCGAGGATGACTGGAGGAGAGTCGGCTTAATCTGGCCAATGGCGGCAGGAGACTCTGAGGTGCAAAAGGGTCAAACACAAACACCTGCAGCGCGGATTATATTTACTTCTAAAAGGCTTACAGTAAGATGTATTAAATACATTTGCAAATACGAAAACGAAGGAGGTTTTTGCTATCATTTTAGTTAGTTTCAGTTAGTTTTGTATGTACACAATACAGTTTCAGTTCTAGTTTTTGAAAAAAAAAAAACTCTCGTTTTCATTTTTATTTCAGTTAGCGACAATTATTTTACATTTTAGTTTCCGTTTTTTCGTTAGTTTTCGTTAACTATAATAACTTTGCCTTGAGGTCAGGGTGGTGGTGTGTCCAGGCCAGAAGCATTGCAGCAAACAGATCACCAGTTCCCACAAACACAGCATCCACCCTGGGGATGTCCATACGTATCTGCTGAGTCACCATGGAGCCATCTGTCCTCACTGAAAAACAACAGGTACATCTCATTAAACTAACAACTGGTGGATGAAGTCACTAGTTCAATTCAATTCAATACTAGTAAGCAAGAGCTACGTTTTAATGCACATTTTGAAGTACCTCATCAGAAACAAAAGTCGGAACCCCAACACAACAACAAAAAATATAATTTATTGTTTTTATGGTTACTGGAGGAGGATTTGGCAAAAAAAAAAAAAAAGATTTCATTGGAATAAGGGAGATGGAAATGCATTTGCCAAATAAATCAAGTCATAATGAAAGGATAGTTCACCCCCCCAAAAAAAATTATTCTGTTATCATCTTAATTCAAAACTTAATGAGTTTCTTTCTTCTGTCAAAGGAATATATTCTGAAAAACAATAAAAAGTTGTAACCATCGACTTTCATAGTATTTGTTTTTCCTACTATAAACACCCAATTTCAACTTTCTATCTTGTGTTGAACAGAAAAGAAGATATTTTGAAGAAACTCATAAAGGTCTTTACACATCAGCTTACACCAGTCTACATTCCCTGTAGGGTGCCTGTCCATGGAGCATTATTTTCATTAACTTTTCCCATCAGGGAGTTATTTATAAAAAAGAAAAGGAAGTTTTCATTAAAGCGTAAAGGGTAGAGTCTGTAATTAACTGATTAAGTGAGGGAAAGAATAACATTATAACAAACAAATATTGATATACGGTATTACAAATGTACTCCTTAAATCATTTGAATAGTTTTTTTCGTTTTGAAATATTTCCCAAATGATGTTTAACAGAGCAAGGAACTTTTCGCAGTTTGTCTGATAATATTTTTTATTCAGCAGAAAGTCTTATTTGTTTTAATTTGGTTTAAATAAAATAAGTTAAAAATTTTTTTAAACAATTTAAAGCTCAAAATTATTAGCCCCTTTAAGCTATATTTTTTCGAAAGTCTACAGAACAAACTATCATTATACAATAACTTGCCTAATTACCCTGCCTAGTTAACCTAATTAACCTAGTTAAGCCTTCAAAGGTCACTTTAAGCGGTATAGAAGTGTCTTAAAAAACATCATCTCAAATATTATTTACTGTCATTATGGCAAAGATAAAATAAATCAGTTATTAGAGATGAGTTATTAAAACTATTATGTTTAGAAATGTGTTGAAAAAAAAAACCTCTCCATTAAACCGAAATTGGGGGAACAAAATAAAAAGGGGGCTAATATTTCTGACTTCAACTGTATATTTATATTTTTACTTTCTCGTTGGAGCAGTAACCTGAAATTTAGCTTGCTTTAACACTTTAACTATTGTTTTAAATCACTGAGCGACAAAGAAACTAGCCTTGTTGTCAAAGTATGAAATTTATGTGTATATTACAAAAGGTTGAATGTCTCATCTTATCAATATTTAGAGTGTCAACTATGGATTGTTATAAAAAAAAAAAGCTCCAGGTCTGATGTTGTATGCAAAATAAGTCAACTGAAAAATTCATATCACAACTGCTTTTCCTAACTCACTCAACCAAGATGCGATGAGGAAACTTATGAAGCAATTATGAAGTAAGAGCTGAGTTTCATTGCGCTGTGTTCTTGGAATCAGAATGACAAAATAACCTTTTTTCTGGCTCCCCAAAGCAACCAGATACTGATCGCCCAGAGGCGAGGGCAGGTCAGAGCTGGTGATCACCACTGTGTCTGGACCCATTGAATGAAGAAGGTTCATCACCTGAAACACAAACAACCGTTTCAGTTACTGTCCAACTGGGGCAAACGCATGATTACCTTCTGGTTTTCGATAAGCCAGCTGGGCCATTTCTAAAGAACTAAAACCTAACCACACCCAGAAAACATTTCATTTTAAAGCTTGAGAAGTCTAATAGAGGTCTAATAGAGATCAACTGTTTTTGCCAAAATAAGGCTAAATTTGTGCTGTCAGTGAAAATACTAAATAAACTAAGTAAATACTGTAGGTCTATAAGGGCTGATATTAAGATGAATTTTCTTTGATCAGATCACAAGTGGAATACACTAGTACAGGTGTTAAATGTCAACTTTCGAAAGCTACTGTAGCTGAAAACACAGTCTAAGCCTAAATAACTGGATGATTTTGCATGTGTTGGATGATCTGTCTTTTCTGCTTCATCGAATCCTGATCCTTTGCATAATGTTTTTTTATTAATCTAATTTAATTACTTTCGATTTTCTAAAACAATAGTTAAGTGAATTTTATTACAAAAAAAAAACTGCATAAATATATATTAAAATTTTAGTAAAGTGTCAAGGCAGGAGTTGATCAGAAATAAATGTAATTTTTGATGCATGTTTTAAGTGATCAGCCTTTTCATGTGATCCTTTGCATAATAATTGTAATCAAAGTCAGCTAGTTAAATTACTTTCTAGTATTTTCTAATATATTTGTTTAATGAATTTTATAAAAATAACTGCATTTATACATGTTAAAACAGAATAAGATGTCGAGGCTTGATAGGAGTTGATCAGAAATAAATCAATTATCTATAATTTCATTACTCACTGCATAAAGTAGCCTATTCATAAAGTGTTTATGTATCTTTTAATATGAGTTTTTTGGTGAATAATGAAAGAGTGGGCGTCAGAGTGGCGCAGTGGGTAGCACAATCGCCACACAACAAGAAGGTCGCTGGTTTGAGCCTCGCCTGGGTCAGTTGGCATTTCTGTGCCGAGTTTGCAAGTGCTCTGGTTTCTCCCATGAGTCAAAAGACATGCGCTAAGGGTGAATTGAATAACCTAAACTGGCTGTAGTGTATAAGTGTGAATGAGAGTGTATGGATGTTTTCCAGTGATGGGTTGCAGCTGGGAAATAAAACATTTGCTGGTTAAGTTGGCGGTTTATTCCGCTGTGGCGACCCCTGATTAATAAAGGGACTAAGCCGAAAAGAAATTGAATGAATGAAATAGCACCATTTTTGCAGTATTACTTTGAAGGATCAGAATCAGGATCAGAGACATTTAAATGTCAGGTGTGAATTATAATGCGACCCCTTTTTCCACTTGTGTGCAAATCAAAGAAAGCACATCTAACATGCAAGCAGGGCCTAAGAATAGTTTAACATCATAGTCTTAAAATACACACAAAAGAATGACCACACAAGTGAAGTCACTGACACCTTAAATTTAGCCTGCTAAAGGACTGCTTATGTGAAGTGTTTCTAATGCAGCATCTATTGGCGGGACAGTACATTTGACATTGGTCTTTATTGTGGCCGCTGTTATCACTGTGAAAACATGCATTTCTTTTATTGTTTGAGCAAATAGGAATACAAATAATCTGTGGTACTATTCCATTCAGTGCTCTCTAAGTTTATTCAAGTAAAAGTATTAACTATTAAGTAACTGCCTGCACACTGGACAAGAATTGATTAGTCATGCCACATTTCAAAATTCAAACACATTATACACATCTGTCAGCAAAAGGGTGGCTTTTATCAATTTTGCATTGACACAGTGTTTTTAAATCACAATATGTTTTATTTCTGATATTTTTTTTAACTGATTGTGACAGGTGCAGTGTGTGGTACCTGTGAGTTGTTCTCAATTGTATTAAACACTAATTATTGCTTTGAGCAATGTCATTATACAAGACAGCTCAACTGAAAATAGTAATTATACAGAGAATTTACAACAGTGAAAAAAAGGCACTGGCCAATCAAAGGAGCAGTATTAATCACTGCATAAAGCATAAATCAGCCTTAAAAACTTACTTCAACAGCGTCTTTTTCTGAATGCATTTTTCTCCCAGAGAGGAGTCTGTGAGAGAGAGAAATTAAATTACACATTCACATCTGTTGGGTGTGTCATAGTGACAAATGTCTTGTGGGTGAACCACAGGCATAAAACAGGCAAATTCAATCCTCCACACATGAGTTTTTGGGGAGAGGCTTTTTCGTGAGTGAGTGAGATCAACAAATACATGAAGGGAGCTACATGTCAATGTGCATGCCCTATTACATGTCACAAATAAATTGTTTACAGTAATACTTTTTAAAATAATTTTGTATGCAATTTTACTTACCATTAGGGGGATGCAGACAGAAACATGAATAACAGCATCATGAGAAAGATGCAATATATGTTTACATTTTTCATTTTATTTAGCAATATGCGTTATTTTTATGTTGGATCTGTAACCATTAATTTTTGATCACATATGATTTAGTAAATTTCTGAGTTTATTATATCAAATGTAAAATATATATACACAAACACACAGTTAAAGTGAGATTAATACTAAATTTTTTTTTTTCTGCTGGAGAAAGTCTTATTTGTTTTATTTCAGCTAGAATAAAAGCAGTTTTTAATAAAAAAAAAAAAAACATTTTAACCAGTTAAACTCTGCTGTTATTTTGGATTTCCGCCTGGATTTTGCCTACCCAAATTTAAAAGCTTCCCAAATCCACATGCAGAGGTGTAAATGCAAAAATTTGGTATCATTTTAAAGAAAACCTTTTGAATTTTCATAAAACACTATTGAAAGTGTTTAAAATATTTGTATATCTTGTCTGTGTTATAATAAACACATAAAAAAGAGGCACTTTTTGTATTTTTTTAAAAAGCTCAAGTTTGAAAGTGTATACCTTTTAGTTTCTGAGTGGTCTAGGCTGCTGTAATTTATTTAAGTGGTTCCTGCACATGTCTGTAATCATGGGGAAAAAATAATGTCTCTACCATAATCTATGCAAAAGTTATTGTATTCCAACTGATGAGAGGTGCTACACAAGCCACAGGGACCGATCATTGTTTTCATATTTCACTATTCTTTTGTTTGATCAAACATAATTCACTGTGTTTGGACCATGTCAGACATATAAAAGGATTACTTATGTACATCACCTCAAAAACAGAGGAGAAATGGCCCTGAAGTGCACAGCATAAGGTAAGAGATGACAGCTGTCTGTGCTATTTGGGGTTGCTTAGTGATCATAAATGTATTGTTTTCACCTTTGCGCCATGGAAACACCGCAATTCATTCGGCAACTGTTTGATATGTGAATATAATTCAGTTAAAAGAATGCTAGAACCATATGAGCACCGGCAATAGCTTTCATTTGAGCGATAACTTGTACATGTGTCATATGAAAAATATGAAAATGAACCAATGTTCAATACCCAGCTCGGGTATCCAAAATACTGTGTATTCAAGTGTAAATAACTTTTGTACAGTAAAATAAAAACCAAAGTGATGCATATGTGCATAAAATATAGATTCTACACTTTCAAACGAAACCACTTACGGGGGTCTGGTGCAATGCTAGCACTTTAAATCTTAAAGCGAATGTCTATGACGTCACAGACCCGGTACCCAAAACAAGGTGTTTTGATTAAATCTCAAACAATGATTAAGATTATTTTGAATAATGAAAGCATTTTCAAAAAAGCACTTTAATCCAAAAAGATTGAACAAAAGGACATTGCTAAAATAAGTGAGCTACACTTTTATTAGAAGTTTACCAGAAAGACCAGGTATAAATGTCTCGACAGGAAATAAAATATATATTTATATTATAATTATAAAATATTTTTATTTAATAAAATAGTTGGGCGACGCAGAGTGGCACAGTAGGTAGTGCTGTCGCCTCACAGCAAGAAGGTTCGAACCTGTTTCGAACCTCGGCTCAGTTGGCGTTTCTGTGAGGAGTTTGCATGTTCTCCCTGCGTTTGCGTGGGTTTCCTCCGGGTGCTCCGGTTTCCCCCACAGTCCAAAGACATGCGGTACAGGTGAATTGGGTAGGCTAAATTGTCCGTTGTGTATGAGTGTGTGTATGTGTGAATAATTCCCAGAGATGGGTTGCGAATAAAAGGGCATCTGCTGCGTAAAAACATGCTGGATAAGTTGGCGGTTCATTCTGCTGTGGCGACCCCGGATTAATAAAGGGACTAAGCCAACAAGAAAATGAATGAAGGAATGATAAAATAGTTCTTTAACTTAATTTGTTAAGAAACCGTTTGGGTGTCAGGATCAATAATGATAATTAATTAAGTCTGTAAGACTTATTTGAGTTAATATTTAGGATATTCACTAAAATATATAATTTAACTCATTTATGGAGCTGAATGCAGTAAATAGTCTGTATAAAAAAGGTTGAAAATAAACCTGTGCAAACAAGCTAGCCTTTAAAAACAAATTATTTGAAAAAACATGATTACTGCATTAAATTATTTGTAGTCTTTTATAAGCATGATGTGTACAAGATAGAGATGGTATGAAAAGTGAATTGTTTGTTTTGAAACTTTTGAACCGGAATTTGTCTATTAACAAACACGAAACACACATGGTTGTTGTCATATGGTGAACTTTGCCAATCGTATAATATCGATGTCATCATCAGAGCTCGTGCAGCTGCTCTTCAGATGCTGCACGGTCTAAATCCCTCGTCTAATCTCGGAGGACTGTCGCGGTACTTTGATGCCACATGTGACACTCACATGGCATCTGCGCAGCATCAATCCGGACAATATTTCTAACCAGCATGCACCGCTTTAAGACAGATTTCGATCGATCTGTGTAGCACTGCATGAAGTCGAATGCACCTATAGTGAAGGTCACATGACAAAAACAAACCCACAAGGGAGACTGGGTGTGACAGCTGCAAACATTTTTAACTCTTAGGCGACCATTGGAATGTGCGTCTGTTTTTTAGAGTGGGGCAAACATCTAACTATAACCACATGGCCTTAGACTCCCACTGAAATATTTGAGATATCTGCATAGCATGTAGGGGAGTGAACCATAGAATAAAAAATGTACAGTCACAGACGATGACCAGGTCATTTAGAGCAAATACACGATGGTAAATAATTATCCTTATTGCTTTTTGAGCGCTGTCTAGTGAGTTCTTAAATGCCAAAGAAATGTTTGTGACTGGTTCTAACTATCACCTCTGTTCGCCGAGCAGTGACACACACACACAGTGAAGAACAGCTATAGATCAGCTGATGCATGATAGAAAAACTTGCAGACTCATTTAAGTATCATTTTAATAGCCGACAATAGAGAGGAAATGTTACATCACGAACACCTAAGCAATTAAAGATGCTTTTTAGATGGCACTTTAAAACATTCATTTCCTCCCTAACAGTGAAATATCTAATAGTTTGATTTACTGTACCTTCAGTGTCAGTGAAAGACTATACCAGCAAATTCACAAGCACTGAATGGTGCACAGTTGTTTGCTTTTAGAATAGCGGGTATGTTTTAAATACTCACGCTCATCTCCCTGGTCATAGTATGCAACTGCGACATAGCAAAAGACTAGACATGTCACTTGTATAGTTATGAATGGGAAAAATGTATTGGCCAATATGGTGAATTAAGCCCTGTGTTCTAATACAGGAGCCAATCATTGATAGCTATAGACTGAGGATTCTCTGGGGGAGGGGCTTAGACTAGATGTGTGTTTTACGATTTTTTCAACACTTGCTTCATAAACATAAGAAATGAGACCAACTATACTTGAAAACTGGTTTTGTAATTTGAATGAAACGAACGGGTGGTTCAGTCTGTCCCATCAAACGCATACAACATGACAGCTACTACTTAAACGCCCACAAACTTCTAAACAAAAAGGCCGCTGTCATTTTGGGAGGAGATTTGCCATCAATAATGGAGTTAGACCAGCACAATCGGATAAGGAATTATTTAGAGGATAATAAAATGTACCATGTAAACAGATCATGATCTCATTCCCTTCGAGAGCGCATTAGATTGGGCCAACTGAAAACTATGCAGATTTAGAGGGCTTCAAAACTTTATAACTAAACTTAATAGACAGTTGTTTATATTTTATTGTTGATTCCAAATATAAAATGTAATCGTAAGCTTGGCACACAGTTTTGGAGAAATTGATGTTTCTCCATTCAAGCAGAACGCCTGCACATGCTGCCTGAGAGGCGTTTCAAAGATGGCCACTGAGTGAAATGACTTGTCGTAAAGAGACTTTGACATAGCGCATATTAGAAAAATGAAATCAGTACACAATAATTGATTATGATCTCTTAACGAACAGATACTGAGTCGTCCATGTCTGCATCACAGTGCACTAAAGGAACAATGAACAATTTAAAACCCCTAATAGCATGACACTTACTCAGCTTCAAACTGATTGGGGGTGATTATGTCTGCAGCAGGAACAACTCTGTCTCGGTAGATGGGCAGCAGGTTCTCAGGAACGTACTGAAATAACATTGACAGTGATCAGTTCTCTATAAACTGCTTTAGCTAGACCTACTGTAAACGTTTCCCCAAGATGCAAATACTCTTGGGAGTAAAGGATGTTTGAATATTAAAATTAAAACAAATTATCAAAGGAATCATCACTTTAGATATGCTCACCATGGCCCCATTATCTCCCAGCACTGGATCACATACTTGAAAGGCAGAAAACAGGCAAATTAAGCACATCAAGTACAAGCGCAAAGAAACCGACTCTGGCTAAAATAAAGTACAAATGATTAAATAATAAAACTGCAGTTGTTTTTCATTTGTTCAATACATAATAAACTAATGTATTCCATACTCAAAGGATGTTCTTCTTTTAGTTACATCAGCATGAACCTAACGATAATCAATCACAATTTTAAACAAATACGTAACAGATTTTCTTGTTCAAGAAATCTTTTGTACAATGTCGCAATAAAGAAGAAAATTAAGGCAACTTTAATCTGTCCTCTGTAAGTATTGTCTATATTCTTTTAGAACAGGGACTGTCTCTTGGCACATTAGACAAACACAATTATTAAGACATTTAAGTGATCTGGTTTTCTGATTTCCAGCACTCATAAAATCAATAGACCTCTTGATCCACTTTTTACTTTAAGTTTACAATAAATTGCCACCATTTTATTTAATACTCACCATACACCAGGCTCGGATTTGCCCTCTTCAGCTCCTGGACAATGTCTACTACCGTATCCAAAAAGGAATCATCCCTAGTGTATCCTGAAAGTAAAAAAAAGTGAAGCAAACCAACTGATTTATTATGAATCATGAATTATTAATAATGTTGTCCATTTGAACTCCATTTGTTCGAATTTTATTTGCTGGAGGTGCAAGAATCAATACAGCTAATCTGTTGGAGACTCAGAAAGTGTCCTAGCCACGCAGTGTGCTTTTAGCCAAAGCAAAATATCTGACCCATTCAATCATATTTGGCTTTTGTGGTTCCACAGTGTTCAGCTGATGCAATCGTATCTGGATGCAGACTTGGATTTGCAAGCTGAGACTGCATATTTCAGACTGTGCACTCAGATACAATACACTCAATAAAGCCAGTTATGTCACTGTGAGGGGTAGGGTTAGGGGTGAAGTTCGGTATGGCCATTTAAAGCATTGCATGCAGCTCAGATTGCAACTGCACCAGGTCTGCAACCAGACCCCTCTCAGCTGATAGCCCTAAAGCAGGGGTATCAAACTTAATTACAAGAAGACTGCAGCTCTGCAGATTTTAGTTTCAGCCCTGCTTCAGCACACCTATCTGTATATATCAAACAAGCCTAAAGCACTCAATTAGTTTGATCAGGTGTGTTTGATTAGGATTGGAAGTAAACTGTGCAGAGCTTCGTTTGACACCTGTGCCATAAACCCAACCAAAAAATGAACCTCAAAAGAAGAAGTAGAAGATGCCCACAGCTCAGTGGATGTTACACAAAAACAGTTAGGAAGTTTGAAATATTTTAGACATTTTTCTTACAAAACCACATGGATTTGATATAGGAGACCTTATTTGCATTGAAGGTGAGTAAATGATGGAATAAAAGTTGCTTAATAAAACAAATAATAATAAACAATAAAGACAAAATAAATACTCAAGAAATACAATCGCTCCATATCTCTATGAAAACATTGTGCATTTCTGAATATGATTCAGTCAGGTGAGTGGGCTAGACAAACCACCTATAGAAACACTCTTATCAATATGCACTGGGCAATTTTAGAAGTACAACTGTATTTATTTGTGAATGTACCACAAAACATGTTGCACTACTTTTGTTTTCTTCAACCTTTAAACTTTTGCAAAATAGATTTCACAATAATGTTCAGTTTAATGTAAAAGTACTTGTATAGTCTGTCTTAGGTTATGTGTATAGTTTAGGAATTTAGAGTATAGGTATAGTTAGTAGTGTACTTGGATTTCCGCTCTGGTATGTTAGTTATCTAAGGTTTCAAATAGCTCTTATGTCCAGCGTTGTGTTCACATTTTTATGACTTATGTAGCACTGAGGTCCTGTGAGACATGACATTTTGTTCCACCCTATGTCCACACATAGTGGAATCACAATAAAGCTCAACATGACTTGATCATTTCACTTTTTGGGTGAACTAACTCTGGCACATCACCCTCTGCCACTGCATTAAAAGACAGAACCATACATTTTTACCAGTCATGCCACTTTTAATAGATTTTGAACCTACATAAGCATATTTAAAGCAACATGAGATGTCCAGTTATTGAATAGCATCAGTAATTAAAATAGCAGCAGACACAAGAGCTGGAGAAAAGTGTGTACCTGTGAGCACATAGTCGTAATGGTTCACATTGTTAAGCTTGATTCCCTCGTAGAGAACGTTCAGTTCATCTGCAGTCAACACCTGCCCTTTCCAGTGCTCATAACCTAACAAGAGAAACATCTTTACAGAGACATCATTCAAGTAGCTTGTTACACTGTACATTAATTAAAAACATTATTTAATAGTAAAGTACAATGGGTTGTGCCATACTGTGGATATTAACCGTTACCACTTAAATGATAATGAAATTGCAAAATCTGTATATAACTTTTGCAACTTGCTCTGTTCTGTATCAGAAATATAATCGTTTGAATGTTTGAAATTGTTTGGTCTTATATGAGACCAATTGATTCCAAGTAAAATAAATGTATGTCACTGTGCTTAAAATATATTTAAACAATTTTCTTCCGACCGTTTAGCCGACTATTACTACTTAATAATGTAATAACAACAACAAAATACAATATATAACAGATATGCAATGGAGTTTACTGAAATTAGCAGTCCTGTTTACACTATATTAAAGTCCTGTTTAATAAAATTTCATCTTATTACTAAGATATTGCGTAATAACTTGATGAACTGCAGTTTTATCAACTGATTACTGATGCTGCAGAATTGCAAAATGCTGCCTTATCATGTCACATGAACAGCTCTAAACAGAACATCACGGGTTGTCATGTGTAGACAATTGAATGGAACAATAGTCATAGCTAAAAGATGCTGTAGCACATGATGCCTAATCATATTATACACAACAGCAAATCCTCAGAATGAACACTGTCAGTATGGGCCTGTTTACTCTTATTTTTTTCATGTGTTTTCTCTGATAGTAATCTGATTAAAGAAAATGGTTCCACACATAAATTATTCAGATCTTCAAATCCCAAGCCAAGTTCAAATTTAACCCTGACATTCACCTTGATATTACTTTGATGTTTATTGTATTTTCATTTTTTTCTCTCTCTTTTTCCATATTTAATTACTTTAGCCATATTCATGTGTTATGAGCAACAAAAAAGAGTAAGTTATTTACATGCAGGTGGGGAGAGGTGTCCACTCCAGGATGGAGTAACGAGTATAAGTCCTTATGTCGTTATGATTATTATCAAAGTTGAATGTTTAAGGGACAAGTTTATATTGTGACCTTAGTGTCATCCTCTTTAGAGTAAAAATGGAATAAGATGTGACGCCCAAGTAATCCTTGGAAGATATTGTTCGGAATTATGTACACACAAAGAAATTTTTAAGTCTATCTGTGTTTTACCTAATGAGGTTTAAACACCTATATCTATGACACAGTAAATGGTGTTAAGTGAGAGTATAATTGTTGTTGTTTTGAAATTGTAAGCAGAGCGGCCTACAAACTCTTTGCGAGTGTTGAAGCTGGCTTCTGCTGAAGAAACTGCAAACTGTCTGCAGTAAACTTTCTTTTCATTGAATCTCGGGCACTTCTTCATTTGACTGACTGGTCAGTTCAAACTGTTGGTTGCCCTACAATGACTTCAGAGAACACCCTACAATTTTCTTAATTTTGTTGTCACTGTTAGTCCCATTTGAAGTATTCCTAACAGGAGTAAAAGACCATTTTTAAAATAATTCACAAGTTTAGCATACATTCAAAACCCAATATAAAAAAGAAGATACTTGAAAAAATAGAAAACGCTTTCAGATTCCTCAGTTATTGGTGTTAATCTGGAAGCTTATTACAATTTCTTAAAGCAAAACTATGCAAGTTAAGCCACGGTCGCACTGCACTTTTTCCCCATAGATTTTCATTCATACATATGATAATGTGACCAACTGGAAACACAAGCTTTGAGTGGGCAGCCAAATTCTGAATTTTGTTAAATAAGCTGATACCTTGTTTGGAAACCGTGTCTATCGACCAGGTAAAATTGCCTGTGTTACACTACACTATGTTCCACAAATATCATCACATAGCAGCTGGTCATAGCAGCCTCTTTCAGCTCGCACCACTGTATGCAAGTCCATCCAATACCATGTTTGAGGTAGTTTCCGATCAGTGACAGACTCTGGCTTTTTCTTCAATTCCTCCTCTCATGTTTCTTTGGTAGGTCATTATGTGTCAGTTACTGTAGCTTTTGGCTGACTTCTCCTAGCCATGAAAAAAATATGACGTGTGTTCTAAAGCAGATCTCATTGTTCCGCTCATAGACATTTCTAAACAGTTTATGTCCATGGTTCAACTGGCAGGAATAAATGAGGCCTTGTTCACAGGGTCTTTCACACAAAGTAGCAAGCATGATTTCAAAGGACAAGATGCAGCTCTGGTGGCTAGAGCAGCAGAATTTATGTAGTTAAAAATTATTCTACTATTGATATTATTTTAGAAACAATTTTTTTGTATTCATTGAAAACTTACATAGTGCTACTTTAAATTTTTAACTTTGTGAGCTGTTCTAGTGCAAATTAAATCCTCAAATCCACAAATCTGTGATTTCTTGAATATTGCATATGTCACTCACTCATTCATGTCCCAAAAAGGGTGGTCATACATGAAAGATAAAATCATGACAGGTCAGAATAATGTGGAGCATCTCCGTGGGCAATTAATTCAACACTACAGAGAGAATTGATCACAAGTTTACACCTTCACCCCGTGCTCACGTGGGTGTTCCCTGGGTTCCCGGTTTCTTCCCACCATCTAAAAACATGCAGCTTAGGTTAATTTACTAATCCAAATAAGCACCATAAACATGCTCCTAGTATGTAGTTATCACTTAAGAGTAATTACTCTCTGTTCATTAGTTACTACAGCAAGGGAGTTCTCGAGATCTACATGAGCTCAAACTCCCCTTTCGCCTTGCGGTCTTTGCGGGAGGAAGCCCCAGGCTTGTGGATCTTATGACCTCAGGGCTCTCTCCCGGGACAGCATGCCAAACAAGCTTTATAATTAATTGTCAGCTAAGTGTGAACTCTTGAAATTATATTTGCAACAAAGTCTGGTGTGATTTATTTTAAAGGTTAAATCAAATAAAGAAATGTTAAACTAATTCAAACTACATAAAAAATGAAAAATAAACAAACAGCAAAATTGATTTTGCAGAAATTAATGGAGCATTTCTAATCACATAGCAGTCAACAGTACATTTAATGTTTTTCAGCCAGCATCAAAATTGTGTGTATAGCGGAAACTGTTTGTGTGAGTTAATGCATTCTGCCTAAATAAAAGTCAGTCACAGCCTATGTTTCCACTCCAACTGTCCATACAGTGTATCACAACAACTGTCTGGGTTCAATGTGTGCATCTTATGATTAGAGGGTTGGACTTGTGATCCAAAAGTCACAGGTTCGAGTCCAGACACTGGAAGAAATAACCAGCACCTTATTCCACCCTCAATACCATGGCTGAAGTCACTGTAACGCTGGGTTTTGAGCATACGAAATTCTGATGTACAGTGCTGGGAAAAGGGGCATAGTAAGTCAAAATGATTAGACATTGATCAAGCAAGTGATTGCTGATCTTCTATTTGTCTCAACCACATGTTGCAATTTCGCAAGTCAGAGTTCACCAAACTTGAACTTTGGAACACAGCACCATGTGAAACTTGTCACACAAGCTTGTATTTCCGGTCAGCTGCATTTAAACACATATGAGTGGAAGTCTATGGGGTAAAAAGTGCAGTGTGACCGTGGCTTGTGGTGAGTCCCATAAGCAAGACACCAATCCCTGAACTGCTTTGTGAGCGGCCCACTGCTTTGGGTGTACTGTATGTTTATGGGTGTAAGTTGCTTTGGATAAAAGCATCTGGTAAATACTAAAATGCAATATCTGCATTTGAATTCTCTGGCAACAACACTGCATTTGTGTGTATAACCAAAACACAAAACCAACAAGGTTTACAATGATCCTTTTTCATTAAGCATATACGCAAGTAGCTGAAATGAATGACTTTAATGTGTATTTATTGACCTCAACGAGCCTGATTAAATAGTATAAATTCTAATTTTCTGCCCGCAATGCACTTTTACAATGGGTGAAACTGATAATTTATTTCCATTGAGCTTCACCTTTTCCACATTTGTTTGTTACAGCCTTATTCCAAAATGGATTAAATATATTTATTTCCTCAAAATTCTACACACAATACCCCATAATGACATCTGATGATTTTGCATGATGATTTTTTTTAATAATTGCAAATTTATTAAAAATAAAAAAGCTAAAAAATCACATAAGTATTTACAGCCTTTAATGTGAAGCTCTAATTTGAGCTCAAGTACATTCTGTTTCCACTGATCATTCTTGAGATGATTCAGCAGCTTAGTTGGAGATCAAATGTGGTACAGTAAATTCAGTTGATTGGACATGATTTGAAATGGCATACACATCTATATAAGGCCACAGGGTTGACAGTACATGTCAAAGCACAAACCAAGCAAGAAAACAAATAAATTGTCTGTAGATCTCTGAGACAGGATTGTCTCGAGGCACAAGGCTGAGGAAGGTTACAGAAAAAAAATCTGCTGCTCTGAAAGTTCCATTGAGCACAGTGGCCTCTATCATCCGCAAGTGGAAGTCCACCAGGACTCTTCCTAGAGCGGGCCGCCTGAGTGATCGGAGGAAAAGGGTCTTAAGGCTGATTTAAACTTCTGCGTCAAAAGCAGAAGCCGTCGGCATTGCAGACACGCAACTCTCAAAAAATGCAACACCTACACGTAGTGCAAGAGCCGCGCAAGCGTGATGCAGCGGGTGTTTACAAGTGTGGAGTCCCGTAAAGTAGCTCCAGATGGAGACTGCAGTTAACTTATGATTAAAGTTGTTGCACGTCCACCGATTCCCACCTCAAAATGAGCAACTTTGAGCCACTTGTACATTAAGGAAGCGTTCAGAAAAAACAAAACACCAGCAAAGGAACTTGACACAGAGAAACATAAACACCTACTGCCAGCTAGCATTTCAGAAGTGTATTGCACAGCAACAGAAAAAGCGCACAGAAGTATAAATGCACGGCTATGTGCAAGGTTTGCGCCGTGGGTCACGCCGATCACTTGACGCAGAAGTATAAACCAGGCTATAGTCAGGGAGGTGATCAATAACCCAATGGTCACTCATTTGGAGCTCCAGTATTCTGTGTAGAGAGGAGAACCTTACAGAAGGACAACCATCTGTGCAGCAATCCACCAATCATGCCTGTATGGTAGAATGAATGACCAGACAGAAGCCACTCCCTGACTGGAATTTGCCAAAAGGCATCAAAAGGATTCTCAGACCATAAGAAACAAAATTCTCTGGCCTGATGAGACTAAAATTGAACTCTTTGGAGTGAATGCCAGGCACAGCTCATCCCCAGGCTAATACCATTCCCTACAGGGAAAATATCCACTTAAATCCTCAGATTTTTAACAATATTCTGCGCAGAAATAGCAAAAAAATGTCCACAGAAGTCCTTTGTAACATCGTACAACTCAGCACTCTAAATAGCCCTAGGCATACACTTAGCCTATACACTGGCCAACACACCAATAAAATAAGTCTTTCTTAACAAATAAATTAAGCTAAAATCTGAATTAAGACAAGTTTTATATACAATAACAAAATTAAGATAAAGGCTCTGCCGGATTTGTTTAGCTACTTCTCTTCATAATCCAACTTGCAGAAGAGTGTGGGCATGAACATGTACGGTATTCCTTTTTGAGTGACAACATTCTTAGCTGATTAAATTTTGGCCAGAGGAATGTTGCTATCTTGAGGAGGTCATGTATTATCACTTAACGTGCGAGCCAGTCTTCGTGCTGTTTACGTATGACAGCTTGCTAAATGTAGTCCAGGGCATTGGGCTGTCATTAGCGTTTCAGTTTCTTACATCATGGTTAAGTGTGAGCTACTTGTCTCACTCAAGTTCCCGTTGTGCTTCAAAAAATGGCTTCAGAAAGTTTATCAAAAACCCCAATGTGTCCAGTGCTATTTTTTAATGCGTGCGCTCTCCCCTCATGCCTCCAGCTAATTCTTCAATTTTTCCTCTGTACACATGTCTGTGGTCATTGTGACAGTGCCATCCTTCAACAAAGTCCTAAGTGTTTGTACTAAAGCTTCCCACTTTTCTTAGAAGTATGAAAGTATGGTTGCTATATTTATGTAGGGTAGAAAATAATATGTTTTGTAATATTTTAATCCTTTATATTTATATCCTATAGGCTATATATCCTTAATATATACTATATATATCCTTAATATTTTAATTATTTTTCATTTGTAAAGATATTTGCGTACTGTTGTACATCCTGTCTGTATTAAGTAATGTGTAAGCAAGGCGCACAACTAACGCCCTCTGCGCTGGACTTTACACCGGCTTTGTTCTATATAATGGAACGGTCTATTATAGTTTTTCAAAATAGTAACGAGCTAGCAATGTGCCTCATCACGCCTCCTTTTTTAGACGAGAACGCCTGTGGGTGCAAATATGAACGCAAATGCATTTGCTATTTAAACAGCGTGGTGCAAATCGTCACAACGACTCTTGCGCCAAGCTGAAACTAGCAAACAACTATTGCGTCGCACCTTGCGCCAGGTGTATGATAGGGCCCAGACTGTTATGATCCATAAATTTGTACATTCAGTGTGCTGTATGCAAAAAAATCCAAGAGGAAAGAAGAAAAGAAATCTATTAAATACCAAAGAAGTAATAATTTGCATTATAACACACAGAAGAATTATGATGCTGCAGAATAAGATAAAAGCCAAATATAAAACTACTTAATTACTTGTGGGGAGAGTTTAAAGGAAAAATCTGCCCAACGACTGCAAACAAGCACCTGCCCACTACACAAACAATAGATCAATAGAATGTCATGGTGACCAAATGTTTAAAAGAAGTTGTAAAAGGGAAGTAAAAGCATTTAGAATAACTTAGTGGTGCTTCTGATTCATCTGAAGCATGACGACAATGCTCAAAATACTGATGTAAAAAAAGCATGTAGAATGACTAGTCTAGTCTGACAAGTGTTTATTTCTGAGAAGTGAATAACACTTTAATGTTGGAAAACACCTGTTGTTTAAATTCCTCTCTTTTTTCCACTTTTCTGATGAAGGAGGGTCAATAGGTAGGTGTACTGTTTGTGGGCTTATTCAGATCTTTTCATCCAACATTCAGAATTGTTTTTGTTTCATGTTACATACATGATACTGAAGAATAAAAAAAAAACTTGAAACTATGCTTTACTTATTTTTAGTGAACATTTTCACTGTAAAAAATACTGAGTAAATGTTAAAGCAGTAAATTCAACTAAATATAATTTATTAATCAAAGCAAGAAAACATGTTTTTGTTTTTCGTTTAACATTAGCAGAAGAGCTTTGGAAATTTAAGTCATAGACACGCACCGAATAGATGTTGACATTGTTGGAAAAAGGAATTTTTCTCTTTTTCATTAAACAATTATATTTGTATTGCTTAAGGTGATATTAACCAAACTTCTTTTCTAAGTGTGATATGCCTTGCATACTAATGAAGCATTTTACAGAAGTAGATGAAGCTGATAGAAATGCAAAGGCCTGAAAAATAAACTTGAGCTCCGTAGCTGATATTTGCAGTTGAGAAGTCTTATGCTTTTAATGTTGTGCAGAGAAATCATTAAAAAAAAGAAAGTATGAGTGCAGCCACCGGAGGACTGGAGAATGTTTGTCACATGACAAATTCCACTAAACTCCACCAGTTAATATCAGCTGTGTATAAAAGCTGGAGTCAGGAAATGTAAATTGTTGCGCACCTCCTGAATGTAATTCTTGCATTGCATTGAGGATACCAGAATTCTGTGAATTAAATTATTAACTTGTATATAATAAAATACTAATATTTTTGACATTAAAGAAAACCTCTCCTGATCTTTTTTTTTTTGAACACGCTTGAAATTGATCAATTATTCCAGCAATAGACAACCTGATAACACTAGATCATGTTATTCACCTGTTAGCTTAGTTGTTGACAGGCCAGCGGGGGTAGGAATTATATTTAAAACTGACATTCGGGTGAAGTTGGTTTTATATTTTCACATTTAGACTTTCTCTTTAATAATATAATTTCAGAAAAGTATTGTTTGCAAATTATAAATAGTGAAATCATATAATCAGCCAATGACTCTAAAATACAACATTGTTCACAGTCAATGAAACAGTTTAAAAATGAACAAAGGGATGGAGGGGGCTGGGCGAGCTGAAGAGCGGTAAGTAGATATGGAGATGGTTGTGCGTTGGGTTTGGTGCGCATGGGGACTGTACCAAAAAGCTGGATGGACTGTACCAAAAAGTTGAGGAGCGAGGGGAAGGGGGGTGGAATTTTGGGAGACAGAACAATACGAGAGATGGCTCTGAAATACCGGAGACTCCCAGAAAAAACGGAAGTGTTGGCAAGTATGACTGCACGCACATTGCTATAAAAGTGCCATCTGAAAATGAATTTGCATACGTGAATCGGAAACATTTCCATTCAATAAATGTGCAAATAATATGTGATGCTCAAATGCGCTTAATATAATACACACACTATTCCTACTTGTCTTCCTTGTGATGAAGAGTAGGCAAAATTTGATATGTAGTAGGGGAAAAAGGAAGGAGTTCATCAGACGCTGCATTCGAACTGGGTTCATGATCGATCGAGTCAAAACATGTTGCCATGCGCTTTACGAGCTACGCCACTCACGCTGCTGTTTGCCGCTCTCTTTAGTTATGCTGTCTCTGTCAATCAAACGGTGATGGGCAGGAATCACTCAACTAGCTCATTCCAACGAGGTGTGCTATTTGCACTTAGGCTAAATAGACACTACAAAATTTTACACCTTTACATTGGACCATTTCTTTTTTAATTCGCTCACAGTGCGATGTTCAGACCCCACTGCATTAACTGCGTCAGCTAAATTCTCACACTCTATTTTTTTTCTTTTGTTTTAATTGCGGAGGACATTACCATATTTATTGCACTCGTGCACGTGCACTCAGTTTCATGTCAATTCGGATGTTAGAAAAAAATATGTGTGGGATTCCGCGTATGCAGTGTTTCATACATCTGAATTTTTTACTGCGTATGCACATTTACAGTTTTGTGCATTAGCAATGTTTTAGTATTGTTTGGACTGCGTTGTTTTGTGTTTGTGTGTTTGATTTTGATTCTAGATTGGGGGCGTGCCTTCAGCGCACCTGAGGCTGGTCAGCGCCCTTATTTAAACCCCGGCAGAGAGTTTGTCGGGGCCGCTGTCCATTCATTTGGCAGTTGGCCAGAGCCGCTCTCCAATTTGGACATTATGCTTTGTTTCGCATCCATACACTATCACTGACAACATTTACCGCATCCATACACTTGCATTTCACACTGATTGAACATACTGATACTGATATTTTGATTATATAATTTAAATTGAGTTCAATAAATCTTTTTTGATTATACTTCTCCTTGTCGTCTCATTTACTATGTTACATCCCTGAACCAGGTGTAACAGTATGAATTCAACGCAAGTCTTTGTACATGAGGAACCAGGAGTGAGCTTTGAGGAGGAACAGAGCTTGTGACCCATAACTGCGGGTGTATTGTTGAGGAATGTAAGGAGGATTAGAGCAGGATAACACAACTAATAAAACAACTCCCTTAAAAGAATTGCCAGACTCCCAAACAGTTAATTATTTCATGTGAACGAAACGGAACATCGAAACAAAACGAAACATTTCCAATCAAAAACAACACTGTAGCAAGTGGGGCAGGGCCGAGAGCTGTGAGCATGCGAGGTGGGTAAAAGCCAGCTAAATATAATGTGTGTTTTAGTTCAAACGTAACACAAATTTTGTACTAATATAATAATAATATCTATTTAAAGGGATCAATACTAAAGAGACATGTCTCACTGTTATGCAAAAGAAGATAAAAATATGGTATGCTTGTTCTTAGTGTCCTTTCCCACACTGTCTGCTGGAGTTTATATAGCGATCAAGCGTGAAATTAAACTTTCCAGGACTTTAACCAATAGGAAGTTAATTAACTAAAAACGTTTAAAATGCTTTAAAACTGACATACCCTGGTCTAAGTTAACCGACCAAGATATACTGTGACAGGAAGGTAATCTTTTTTTTTAACACCTCACACCTCTGCGGAAATTAAAGCTAAACATAAATCTACCACAAGTGTCACATGCTATAATGAACAGTGGTGGTGTTTTAAAATGTATAAATTGGACATCAAAATAAACTGTTGAAAAACCTACAACGTCTGAAGATTTTCTAGAATGTTGCACCTTTACAATGCCATTCACTTATAAGGTCCACCAAAACTAACTCGGCTATGGGTTTGTCCATCATTGTTTGACTCAAGGATGTTTTTAGAGCATATGCTTGGGGAAAAAGAACCCAAAGTGTGTGCAGATTTCAGTGAAAGATAGTTATGACAAGTCTGTCAATGTGTGAATTTTTTTTGGCAGTTTATAAAGTGTGAAAGCAAATGTTTATCAGAAGTGCCTTTGGCAAAATGCAGTTAATTCCCTGCAATTTAAATTTGATGTCCACTGTTTATCAGTGTATATATTCATTTAAGCTAAATAAATAACTCACTCGCAGGTTTGTTCCTGAATGATTAGTTTGAACAATTCAATTAAATATATGATTGAGTCTTTAACCATAAAGACATTTTGTTTTTGATTCATATACTGATTGAATCTGGTGATCCTATGAGCTGCATCCAAAATCTCCCCTATTAAATAGAAGTAAAAAGTGTCTAAATTCTTAATTACTCAAAATAGAAGTAAAATTTCAAAATAGCAGGAAAAGGTTTGTCTAAATTGACATTACTCATAAAAAAGAAAGAAAAAAGTACCTACATGTCCTCTCAAATCCCAAACAGTAGGGGAAAGTATAAATTCATATTACTCTAAATAGAAAAGTAATAAAGTACCATTGACTGTTTGTAAAATTTTGATTTTAGTCAGTTTTTTATTATATTTTAGTTTAATTTTATTATATTATATGTTGTCAGAATCATTAGCATCATTCAAAATCTGGTAAAATTGAATACTAATAAATTAAATCTGTTAAAAAAATATGAATATGATATAAATATACCTAGCTGTAGAAAAAGCCAGGTCCAGTAATTTGAATGAAGCCTTTTAAATTAATAAGAAGCATTTAGAAATACTTTGTATTTATAGATATTATTACATATATCGTGTTTTTATTTGTTTCATTTTTGATTATCAAATATCAGTCACATAAGTTTATTAAAGTAGTATGTTAAAAATATGTAATTCAAATGGATGGAAAGTTTATAGGCAATCAGAATACATTCTGTACATCTTATTTGTTGGGTCTAAATATTTTCTATGGGTGTACACACTTCACAATGGGTGGGAGTTTTGTGAGTGGCAGAAAACAATCACTTGTTGCCTCTTACTGGCTTGATGAAATAATTGCAGAATTAATCATTTTAAAAATCCCCATCATAATCCACAAAAAACATAAATAATTACTGCATAGTTGTAGTTTTGTTTTGTTTTAAACTCCCTCTATCTATAACTTTTTCCTCATGTACAGACTAAAGTCTTGTATGTCAGCAAAAAGTAGAGAAAAAAATCCCTGTTTTGATAGGAGGGAAAAAATACTGCTGTTTTACACTCCTGATAGGAAAATAATACTCCCACATGAAAAGCTGGTTTTCCCGCAGAAAAGCTGAGCTTTGACCACGAAGAAACCTTTCCCACAAGAACTAAAGATAAACTCAAGCAGATAAAATACTGTGTCCTTGCGCTTTACTCTAAACATTAACATATTAAATCAAACTTTACCAATGCTTTTCAGTCATTCAGAACCTTAACTATATTAATAAGTGAAATTTTAACTACTATCTGCAAGTTTCACAGAGAAATCTTGCAAGAGGAGTAATTAATGCATCACAAAAAAATCTAATCACGTGATTTGGACTTAAGCCTAGATTGCATAATCATGAGCACAATGAAGCTGTGACTGGGTTGTTTGCCGTGAAAATTAAGTTTATTTCAGGAAGAATTTTAACTATTTAAATGTTTGTTTATTTTAATATGATTTGCTAGGTGATTAATGTTGATTAAATTCAACATGTGTTCATTTACCTGTGTGATTGGAGAACTGCACAGAGTTTATAGTGTCCACTTCAAAGCCCAGCACCTGTTACAAACAGGTCACATGTTTTTAATACAGCCATGCACATGAACATGACATTAGCTGTAAGGCTCCGGGATGCAAATGAGTAAAACACCTCAAACTGCTTGATAACTAACATTACGACTAGTTTGCATAATAGCAAAAGCGGCCTCTCTTACCTGCAAAGGAAAAGTAGCAGACTTGTTTCCAACATAGCCTCTCACAACATGACTCTGAACTGAGAGAACTCTGCAGTCCATTGCTTTTGCTGATGCTTGTTTAAAGCAAATCACAACTAACGTTAGCCTTTAATGTTTATATATATATATATATATGACACGTCAGCCAAAAAGACGAGTTTAAACGTTTAAAAGCGTAAAAAGTTAAAGATGTACAAACTTAAGAAATGTCAGACATGAAAGCAGCAGCTCTCCCTACGTGATGAATGGATGGGGCTTAGATAAGTTTTCTTGGGGGTTCAGGCATTTGCCGAAGACACCTAACTGCTTCAGTGTGTTTACAAGAACTGGCCAATCGCGTCAAAGCAGAACGGCTTTCTAAGCAGAATCCTGCTGCTGCTAGAGCTCCTGCATATAAAGCACTTCTTGACATCCGCTAATAAATACGCCTGGTATGGATTTTGCTATTAAGTTTCATCACGTTATTTTTTTACGTAGTTATTAAATTTTTTTGATCACTTTCAGTTCTTAAATGAATTAAAGTTACGTAGTCCACACAGGAAGGCATTTCTGTTACATATGAAAAAATATTTTTTTTTCTTGCAAGATATGAAATCAATATTTCGAAACTTTCATTTAGACAAGCATGATGAAGAAGTTGCAAGACAAAAAAAGTAATGAATAAAAATAAATAAAGACAGAACTGAAAGAAAAAAAAAACTGAGAAATTGTTAGCAACACCTAAAACTGCAAGGAGAATGAAGCTAATAAATGAAGCAAATAGCCACTTCCGAAAAGGAGTTAGAGACATAAACATGCATCAGATTTGTGAATAAACTTGATCTGAATTTGGAAATTCAAGAAAGTCAAAATTGTTATAAATTCACAAGGATGAACAAGGAAGAAAATCATGGTAAGATATACAGGGATTCAAAGCTTGAAACCAGTGTTTTTCAACCCTGTTCCTGGAGGCACACCAGCAGTACATATTTTGGATGTCTCCCTTATCTGACCCCTTAAGGTGTGTTTGATTAGCCAGAGGTTGAAAAAATGTACTGCTGGTGCCTTTAGAAGCAGGGTTGGAGAACACTGAAATAGTACAATTGAAAAATAAAATAAAATAATAAAATACATTATTTCACAAGATAAGTTTTACTACAAAATAAATAAATTGCATAACAATAATTTATCAAACCTAAAAGTGTGTATTGACTCACCGAACAGAGCTGTTCATTACTTTCCTGTAGACTTGCAAAAGGCATATGCCAGCATCCTCTCACCCACACACTTACCCACCCACCATCAGACACTTCAATCTTTTTTTTTTCTAATCTAATTAGCAACTTTATGTATATCCTAAAACACCAGACAAAGACATTCTACAACCCCACAGGAAAATAATCATTAAATTAAGTATAAATTCAATACAATATTTTGCTGTTCCCATGATAAAATAATAAATTATATGTATATCAGTAAATCCACATGGCAACAATTATCAGTTCTAGATGCCTCATTAATGTAATTCAATAAATCATGTGCTGTATAATAACATATTTGACAAATTCACAAAAAAAAAAATTCATTACAATTTATAAACAAACAGCTGTGGAGGATAAATTGAGAAATGTGAATAAATTAAACTTGGAATCACAATTAACTTTGTGACATAAACTTCAGAGAATTTAGAAATAGAACAAAACAACATTTTAGCTTTGTAAGATACACTTGAAATTGCACAGAAAACATGCAAGAATAAGTACAAAAGTCTAAACTGTGAAATATAAACTCAGAATTGTGAGAGAAACTTGGAATTAGGGGATATATAAAGGTTAAAAAATAAAAAATAAAACTACACCAGTAAATACATTTTTAAAAGTACAATTTTTCTTTATTGTGGTTGTGGAAATAAGTTTGTGTATAATTGTTTATAGACTTGGATGTTTACCACACTGAACACTTTATTAGGATGTATTTTTTCATTACATTATCAATTAGCAGCTTTTACATTAGCTATTAAAAGTAGTTCATTACATTCAAAATTATTAAAATGGTCAAAACAATATTCTTCAATGAAATGTTGGAAGACATTTGGATATTTAACCTTCAACAGTGCATTATACTTCAGCCGTAACATGCACTTTTTGAAGGCACTATTAATGCAGAAAGTACATATAGATTTTGAAGCACATTACGCTGTCTTCTTTTCCAGGGACGGCCATGGATATTTCAACAAAACAATGCAAGACCACATTCTGCAAACATTACAAAGTCCTGGCTACAGAGGAAGAGGATACAGGTACTTGACTGGCCTGCCTGCAGTCCCCGCCTGTCTCCACTAGAGAATGTGTGGCATATTTTAAAGCACAAAATACAATAAAGAAGACCCCACTGTTGTCCACGTTAAGTCTTGTTAAGTCTGGAGAAGGGGACAAAAATACAAATAAAACTCTTCATCACTTGATGTCTTTAATCCCAATACATCTTTTAAGTGTCGTGAAAAGGAATGGCAACATTATTCCATTATTCATTTATTCATTCACTTTCTTTTCTTAGTCCTTTTATTGATCTGGGGTCACCACAGCGCAATGAACCGCCAACTTATCCAGCATATGTTTTACCCAGCGTATGCCTTTCAAGCTGCAACCCATCTCTGGAAAACATTCATAAACACTCATACACTACGGACAGTTTATCGTACCCAATTTACCTGTACCGCATGTTTTTGAACAGTGGGGGAAATCGAAGCACCTGGAGAAAACCCACGCAAACGCAGGGAGAACATGCAAACTCCACACAGAAACGCCAAATGACCCAGCCAAGACTCTACTACCTACTGTGCCACCACATCGCCTACGGCAACATGACAAAATTGTAAATGCTTTACTGTTCAAACTTTTTTGAAATGTGTTTATTAAAGAAAATCACATTAAATGATGTTTGTTGTATTGTCTGCAATAAACTATCAACAAAAGTCAAAGAGAATTTAGAAATCACTTCTTTCTTTTTTTTTTTTTTTTTTTTTTTTTTGCATTTTCCTACTTTCTCAACTTTTTCTAATTTGGTAGATCCACTCATTGATGACCATCCACAACATCTACACATTAAATATTCCTAAATACACCTGCATGTTCCCTTAGCATCACTTAACTGCAATTTGTAGACGTCATGAGTGGTGTTTGATATCACTGTAGTGATAATACTGAAGATTTCATCATGTAGTTATGTCCAAAGACGCAAAAGTATATCTGTGTGAGTTCTTTCCATTGGGTTTATTTAGTCACTAAATGTTCATTTAGTAACAGATAGTCTATATATGTATGAAAGTGCTGACCCTGTGCATATTAAGCTCTGTTTACACTGAGTTGAGGACATAATGTTCATTTATCACATTCAGTCACAGCTCTGGTCTTTTTAGTAAAGGAACTGGGCCTCATAGACCTTTTTACTGATTTCACTGTTGTTATAAGTTTGTCAAAGGCCTAACCTGAAGGCCAAACAGAACAAAGACCAGACATTTGTGGACCGGAAGCCTCTGTTATGGATTTCCCTGGAGTGTTTTTAAGCTTTCTGTCTGTTTTATTACCATTCTGTAAACACTGTGACTGCACAGAGAAAGTTGAAGAGTCTTCAGGTGATCCGGCTGGAAGATTGAGACACTTGTGGCTGCTGTCAATGAGAGATGCAAAGATCCAAGAGAAAGGTAAGAGCAACCATGATTTAATTAAAACAACATTTCAGCATTTAGATGAGAACACGAAACTAAAATAAAAATTATATATATATATATATATATATATATATATATATATATATATATATATATATATATATATATATATAGTTAAAGTCGGAATTATTAGCCACCCCTGAATTTTTAGGCCCCCTGTTTAATTTTTTTCTCAATTTCTGGGGGAAAAAACAGAATAGTTTTAATAACTCATTTCGAATAGCTGATTTGTTTTATCTTTACCATGATGACAGTAGATAATATTTGTCTAGATGTTTTTAAGACACTTCAAGCTTAAAGTGACATTTATAAGCTTAATTAACTAGGTTAGGGTAATTAGGCAAGTAATTGTATAACGATGGTTTGTTCTGTAGACTATCAGAAAAAAAATATAGCTTAAAGGGGCTAATAATTTGGCCTTAAAAATGGCTTTTAAAAAATTAAAACATATTATCAGTCATACAGTGAAAATGTCCTTGCTCTGTTAAACATTATTTTAGAAATATTAAAAAAAAAATCAAAGGGGGGCTAAAAATTCTGAGTTAAACTGTTTAAATATATATATATATATATATATATATATATATATATATATATATATATATATATATATATATATATATATATATACCTTTAGAATACTAATATGTTATCACTCATTCTTTCAGTATGTTTTCTGTGTCATATAATAAATGTCAACAACCCCCACATTCTTCAAAAGGTTGTTTCATTATAACAGTAACCATTTTGCACATTTGGAATTTTATATAATTTTTTGCAGTTCATAATTTCATATTTAATTCTAAATAAAGTTTAATAATCTAGTTGTCGTTGTATAGTTGTACTATACTTGTAGTCATGTTCATTTTCATTCATTCATTCATTCATTCATTCATTTTCTTGTCGGCTTAGTCCCTTTATTAATCCGGGGTCACCACAGCGGAATGAACCGCCAACTTATCCAGCAGTTTTTACGCAGCGGATACCCTTCCAGCCGCAACCCATCTCTGGGAAACATCCACACACACATTCACTCACACACTCATACACTACGGACAATTTTAGCCTACCCAATTCACCTGTACCGCATGTCTTTGGACTGTGGGGGAAACCGGAGCACTCGGAGGAAACCCATGCGAAGGCAGGGAGAACATGCAAACTCCACACAGATACGCCAACTGAGCCGAGGTACGAACCAGCGACCCAGCGACCTTCTTGCTGTGAGGCGACAGCACTACCTACTGCGCCACTGCCTCGCCTCATGTTCATTTTAAGTAAAATAAAAAATATATTTTATTTTTTGTAACCTAGGGCATCCACTGGGTAAAACATAATCTGAATAAGTTGGCGGTTCATTCTGCTGTGGTGATCCAAGATTAATAAAGGGACTAAGACAAAAATAAAATGACACAATGAATGTTTGTAACTTAGTGATATTTACCATAAATAATATATTGCAAATATATTACCAGTAATACAATTTGAACTTAAAAGTCTATTTAAAACATTTTACAATAATTTCAAAGGAGATCCTCTTCTTTTGCTGGCACATTTATTTAGTTTTTAAGCAACAGATAATGTTAATAAAAACGTGGTATATTCTTTCAGCTGTCAAACCAAACATCATCTGTGTAGCTCTTGATTATGATTATTATGAAAAAAACAATCATAAAGATTAACTGTAGTATACTCAGTGGTGGAAGGAATACTGAAAAATGATACTTTAGTAAACTACCATTACTTGCCTAAAAATGTAGTGCAAGTAGAGTAAAAGTACAGTATATGTTGTAAATATTTCTCAAAGTATAAAAGAGTAAAGTAAAAAGTACACCTTTCAAAAATATGTGTGAGTAGTGAGTGTTACGGATGCATGCTGATGGATTTACACGTAGTTTGAGGAGTTTGTGTAAACGTAACATTCTGTAGTGCATTTAGGTATTGCTCAGCAGGCACAAAACATCGTAAGACGTTAATATTAGGTTAGATTTAGGTTGTGATGTCAGGTGACCAAAATTTAATGTCTTGCCAGCATCTAAGGACAATGTTATTTTGATGTCCAATAACGACGTGAAATGATGTTGATATTTGGTTGATTTTAGGTTGTGTTTGAAAGTAACCAAAATCCAACATCGAGCCAACATCTTAAACCAATATCATATTGACATCAGATACTGACTTTTAAGGTATGGCAACCAAAATAACATCTGATAGATGTCATAGTGGTAACATCCACACAAAGTCAAGCTGTAACATCATTAGAGATTGATAGTTGGTTGATTTTAGGTTGGAAATCAGACATTATCGCCAGCCTGGCATTATGTTCTGATGTTAACCCGATTTTATAAACAAAATGCAGCATCCCCATGACATTGGTGTACAACGTCAATCTGACATTAGGTTGACATCTTGAGCCTGCTGGGTGTTTAAAGCCATTTCGGTCATCATACAGTAAACATCTCTCATCAGTGACATGTATCTAAACAGTCTCTGGGTCAAGTTTTCCTGAGAAAAATTGCTCAGTTACAGTAGTTTGAGTATTTGTAATTTCTTACTTTACACCATTGAGTATACCATATTAGTAAAAAATCATGAACTAGTGGGATGCTTGCCTGTACACTTATGCAGGTTAATTGTGACACAAAAATAAAGCTTATTGTAATGTTTTTTTTTTCTGCATTTTTAATAATTATAACTATAGATAATAGTGTAACAATTAAAAATTATATAATATAGAGCTGTAACTTTGATTTTAAAGGCTCCTTGTGGGCAGAGGTGGTATGTAGGTATAACAAGTGTGTGGGCCCGTGAGACTGTTGAGATAAAGGGAATTGGAGGCGGTTTAATTTCAAAAACAGCTTTATTAAAGAATGGTCAGGCAGACATGGGTTGACAACCAGTTTAAACAGCATCAGAGACAATCCAGAAGTGAAATCCATACAACAGGCAAAAAGTTCAAGACATGCAGCAAAGAATCAGAACCACAATATTCATTCATTCATTTTCTTTTCGGCTTAGTCCCTTTATTAATTGAGGTCACCACAGCACCGCCAAATTATTCAGCTTGATTTACGCAGTGGACGCCCTTCCAGCCGCAACTAAAAACTGGGAAACACCATGCACTCTAACTCACACACATACACTACAGATGATTTTAGCTTATTCAATTCACCTGTACCACATGTCTTTGGACTGTGAGGGAAACCGGAGCACCCAGAGGAAACCCACACCAACATGGGAAGGACAGGCAAACTTCACACACTGTTTACAAGTTGTATTTGTTGTCATAAGCGCTGTCAAAACTGACAGTTGTATGGGCGTGGTTAAGGATGTCAAACTTCACCACAGTGAATACCTCAGACAGATGTAATTTGAAAATGTAACTGAAAACAGGATGCACATTTTCAGACTTCTGTGTTAGATTACAAGAGCAAAAATGTTTTTTTTTTTCTTCATGACATCCACAGATGAACGTTCACCCCAAAACTAGCAATGTGAGCTAGCAAAATCAGTATGGTTAGTTTGAATCCATGTGTACTTTAAACAAAATATTATCCATTTTAGTAAACAATCAATATTTTAAAGTATCACTTTGTATCGATTATCTTTCTGTTAACTAAACACTGCAGTAAATTAAAACATTAAGCCCCAGGAATTACATTTAATTTAGAACAGTTAACAGTGTTGTAAGGTACAACGCAGAGTGTAGTTATAAATTCAGTGTAAACTACAGTATGACTTCTTGGGGAATATTGATTTTATAAAATGGATGGTCCATATACAAGTTTACACAAAACAGTTCTTAATACTTCCATGGTGGTTGGAATAAAATGTTTGCAAAGCAATCCAGGCACATCGATACTGATAATATGAGGTCACACAATTGAAAATATGCTGGGTTCCACCTAATTTATTCATGTTGTTTGGAGGCTTGATGAGAAGGCTTCCTGAGGAGGCATGAAATGGGGAAAAAAACGGTGGATCTTTTACGGAAGTGTTTTATTCACTAAACATGACGCACATTGTTAATAATCCTGTATTAGCAGCAAATTCAAACACATATTCATGTGAATATTAGGAATAAAGCTATTGTAAATGTGGGTTGTTTTAATAGTTCATTTAATTTTGATGTAACATTTTCAGCATAAATAATAAGCAGTTAAACTAAATTGCCCGTAGTGTATGAGTGTGAATGAGTGTGTGTGGCTGTTTCCCAGAAATGGGTTGTGGCTTAAAGGGCATCCGCTGCGTAAAAATGTGCTGGATAAGTTGACGGTTCATTCCGCTGTGGCGACCCTGGATTAATAAAGGGACTAAGCCAAAAAGAAAACGAATGAATGAATGAAGTTGCAGTACCATACTTTACTTCTCATACAATTCTTATGTAAAGGTTCTATAGCAGATTTATTTCCCACCAAGGTTTTATCATGATATGCATTGCACAATCAGCTCTTTGTCTAAAACTGTTCAATCAAGTTTAACTAAACTCCTCTTAATCTTTTTTGATTGGTCAGTCAGTCCAGTCTGTTGTTACTTTCATTTATTCATTTTCTCTTTGGCTTAGTCCCTTTGTTATTTAGGGGCGCCACAGTGGAACAAACTACTAACTTATCCAGTGTATGTTTTATGCAGCAGATGTCTTTCCACCTGCAACCCAGCACTGGGAAACACCCATACACTCACATTCACACACATACTCTTACACTAAGGACAATTTAGCTTACCCAATTCACCTATAGAGCATGGTCTTTGGACTTGTGGGGGAAACCGGAGCACCCAAAGGAAACCCACACAGAAATGCCAACTGACCCAGCAGAGGCTTGAACCAGCCACCTTCCTGCTGTAAGGTGACAGCGCTACCCACTGGGCCACCGCGCCGTCTTGTTGTGACTTGACCACCATATCCATTTTAATGTCAGTGGACTTTGAATTAATAATTAATGATCACCATCAACTGACTTCTAAGTAACACAAACACCCTGCACCTGTTCACCACTTGCTTAGAGACAGATTGCCCATTAGTTTCTCTTTGTGTGGACTACCATTTACTGCCTGAACAATAGCCTACCACACCCAAATCAGATCTCTCTCTCTCTCTCTCTCTCTCTCTCTCTCTGTGCACTGAAGTTGTTCTTTAAACAACATTGGTTTGCACTTACCATCTGTTGTCCTCTGCATATTGTGATGATAAAATAATCATGCATAAAACATGATTTTTTATGTCTTTAGTACTTATATGGGAAGGAAAAAGAGTGCCTCCTACAGGTGGTTTGTCAGGTCCACTCACCTGTGTGGAGCATACAACTGCACAATGTTTTCCCGAAAAAAGTGTCCGGTCTACATGCTGCAAAGTAATATCACTTCATTTGCTTCTATTGAATAATTTCAGTAATGATCAAATGCCTCACAGTGCACTCATACAGTATGTCACAATTAAAGAGTCACAAAAGAATGGATCCATGTGGAGCTATTGTTTATTAAATAAATTTAAAAACAACAAAGTGCAAAAACAAAGCAAAACGTGAAGTCCATAAAAGGCAAATATACATCAAACACAATGCAGCCAGCTTGTGATCTGGGGAGCTAAGAGCAAAATACAACAAGACAAGACCCACAAACAATCAAGACAAAGGCTTAAATAGACAGAACTATAAATGAACAAACAATCACCTGAGACCAGTTCGATGATGAGGGATGCAAAGAATTATGGGGCATTAAGTTCAGATAACACAGCAAGCATAACAAGTGTCCTCTCATTGTGAACATGTGACAATATGCAGTATAATATATGGTTGAATGGAATGGCCTTAAGTGTTATTCAACAAACAATGAAAGTGTATTCACTATTTACTTATCCTCGAGTGGTTATAAACCGTTATGGGTTTCTGTCTTTTGCTGAATACTAAATGAGATATTTTAAAGAAATCTAAAAACATGTAACCATTGACATCCATAGTAGGAAAAACAAGTAAGGAATTCAATGATTAATAATTATTTGCAGCAGGTTTGGAACAAGTTAATGTTGTGTAAATGATGACAGAATTTTCATTTTTGTGTGAACTGTCCCTTTCATACACTGGATCAGCACTCTATTATGCAGTGTACGTCTTATTCGGTCACGCTTTCAGCAATCAAAAACACAAGGACAGATCTGTGACGCATTCACTGATATCAAAACTATGATGCGAGCAGTGTGTGTTGGCGTTATTTTTGCAAGATGATATGCATTTTAGCAATTACAACTTACTGCTAACCATAATTATATGATATGTATTACTATGTTTGGAAATTGAAAGTTCACCTTAAAATGAAAATTCTGTCACCATTTACTTCCATATTTCACCCTTTACTTTTAACTATAAGAGGCATGTTTGTTTACTGACCAAATATATATATATATATATATATATATATATATATATATATATATATATATATATATATATATATATATATATATATTTTGGTTAAGGAAACCGACATTCAAAAGAACTGAAACAAACTACATCACTTTCAAAGGTTAGGGCAAAACGAATACATTTGATGAATGAAAAGCCTTTGTGCTTTATTTTTAACATAGTTTCAAAAGTTATCAGTGGTCTCACTGTGTTTTTGTTCCTCCAGATTACTTTCTTTTTGAATTCCCATACAGTACTCAACATGTCTGAAATACTGCGTGTCTGTAATACATATTTTTATTGAGTAAACAAATGAAAAACAGATCACAAAGTGAACAACATCATCAGAATAATGACCCAGTGTATAAACTACCTTCTCGCTGTATGTTTTAGAAAATATTTGCTTATTTAATTTGGATAAGCTGGTGAAGCTTAATGTCCGTAATCCTTTTATTATTAAGGGGCTAACAAATCACACTCAATGTGTTAAGGTAAAAGCTACTCTATCAAATGTTAGTTTAAACAGTGTAGGTGTCCTCCAGGGTTTTGTATGCTCTCCTATCCTGTTTATAGCATAAACAAATGATTGTTTTAGTCAGGATGAGAATAATTGCTCTGTAAAATACTGTAATACTGAGCCTGCTGAAATACTGTAATACTGAACCTCATGATAAATGATGAAATAACAAAATATTGGGCTTTGAACAGTGGTGTGATTTAAATCAACTTACTGTAAATGTGGGAAACACCAAAGAAATTAGAGTAGACCTGAAAAGACTGGCTGATTACAGACCACAGTGATTATTCTTAGTACCTTGTACCTTGGAAAGCCTACATTTACGATCTCTGCTCAAAGTTCCAACAACAACTTTACTTTTTAAGGAGACTCAAGACTGTTTGGAGTAAGTAAAAATCTCATGTTGCTGTTTTATAAGAATAATATAATTAATAAAATCATCGAAAAAATTTATTAGCATTTCAAATAGTAAATAACCTTGATGATACTTTTAGTTGCCTTTTTTTGTTTGTTTGTTTGTTTCAATGTGGACTGAGTTCAACGCAAATGTGCTGCTTTGAGTCCAAAACAAATTTCCTGCAAAGGGATAAGTATTACTAAACTCAACTCAGCTTAATTTTCCTATTAGATTGGTATTAAAATATATTTTAATATCCGCACTCTTTGATGATCCCAGCAGGTGTGGAGCGATCTAATCCGGCTGAAGGCTTCATCACGCATCAGCTGCTGTATTGTCGTGTTGGCATCGGCTTTCATCTGCAGATTCTGATGAATGGCAGCGTGAGTGGCGTTCATGAGCCTTCTGAATACAGTATGTATATTTTCCCTTCAATAATACAGTGAGAACAAACCATCTGCTCATGTTCTATTCTCAGTACAATTGTTCATCTACACTCATTCATCTTCATTTTATTGCATCCGTTTATGCCAGTTCTGTTTGTCTATTCCTGTTCACTGTGCAGGTTTGCTGAAAGTGTTCGCTATGAGGCCTGGTGTTGTGGGTATCCGTGGAGTGAAGAGCCAGTTGTATTTGTGCATGAATCAGGAAGGAACTGCTCATGGAATGGTGAGAAATGTTATTGCAACCGGATGGACATTGTAAAAAACATCCTGCTATTTAAAAAAAAAGAAAGAAAAAAAAGCCAGATGCAGTTGCTGGAATAATACTGTAAAAAACATATAGTAGTAATGTAAACAATTACAAAACAGCTTTAAATTTTTACAATTTACCCTTCGCTAAGCCACACCCAAAAACCGCCACCCACCAATCCTGGCTTAGCAACCATAGCTACACGCAGGGACACTGTCAAGCTTTCGAGCGAGGGAAACAGCCATAGGGTTGTGCATATGGATTGTGGATCAAACTGTGCTAAAGGAGCCGAGCTAAGTTGTTTTTTTTTTATATTCCTGACACATTCAGTGATAGACCGATGGCAATAACTCACACACCTCTTACCCTAAACAGTTCCAAACTGTGTTTCCTACAAAAATACAAAGCAGGTTATGTTTCAAAGCTGCTTTTTCTTTTTTTCACTCGACATTATGAGCACTGCTCCGTTTAAGCCCTCGCCATAGTAACTTAGTCATGCTAATAGCGAATAGGTCACAATGACATGAGTTACTGATCCAGAAAAAACGAATGTGCGAATCTGTTGCTAACTTTACTGAACTTCATATTTCCATCTATTTCAAGCTACGAATATTTGATATTACAAATCAACAGAACAAAACAGAGATGTGATCATAAACTAAGTACTTGCAATCAATATACTTTACCAGCAGCTGTTTTTCAGTAATTTATCAAGAGCACACAAACCTGCTGACAGTTATAGGTGACTTACTGTACATTGTTATGGGTCAATGATGCTAATATTTGGCACAAATTCATCAATTTCTCCATTCTGGACGTTCTTTCTATGAATGAATTATGTAAAAGCACTGTCCATGCGTGTTTCCTTATTGCACAACAAAAGTCTATCAGGATTATTGGCTAAAATAGAGAAATCCCGGTTGATTTAGTTATCATTAAATTATTTTTAAATTTCACCTCCCCTGCTGAGCATGAGCTAAGCTGTTGAATGGTCCGCATCTCAAATCTCAAAACTTACTTTCTAAAACTATTACATGTAAAAATCTGTTTTAAAATCTTCACACTATTAAACATCTCTTGTGTGTATTAAAATGGACTCTACATATATTATTAAATAAAATATATATTAAAATGATATAAACATTATTGTGCCAACATTTAAGACATGATGATGCAATAATGATAAAACACAAAACACCACATTTGCACATAACTGATGTCCATAAATAAATAAAACACAGGTTAAAACATTAGTGAAATGAAGTCAAAAAAACTCAAATGTTGGGAATGTCAATTTATGTTTTTTTCATTATTGTATATTATAAGATGAGCTTTTAGTTTTACTACAGCATTTTATTGTGAAATGGCAAGAAATGTGTTAGCAGCTCATCTACTTTTGTGTGAAAGAGAGAACCAAAATGCAGATGCAAAGAACAAAAACAGACTTTAATAATAGATCACAAAAGACACGGCCACTAAACATATGTGTTTTGACACGAGAACAGGTGTGTATAGGCTGTAAGGCTGTATGAAAAAAAGTGGAACAAAAGAACAGGGAACAAGAACTTAATCACAAATCACATGTCCTTTCCAGTATATGGTTTTACAGTGTTTACAACTATATGACAACTATGAACAGTTTTAGCATGCTATTTAAAGCAACCCTATGCAACTTTCTCTTGATAAATGCAATTGCTTGTTTTTTGCATAGACTACACGAGTTATAAAGGTCAAAGTCTAGTATGGAATCAAGTTCATGCCAAATGTATTGCGGTCAGGAATTGAGTAATAATAAGCATGAATTTAAAAAATTGACATTGCGTTATAAAATTATATTTTACAAAAATTAAATGCACAATAAGAAACAATTCCAAAAGAAGGAGCGTTAATCAAAAATGAAAATATATTTTAAATTACATTGCACAAAATTTCAAACAAATTGCAAATCTTCAACCCCTGTCCTAGAGTTTGGCTCTAACCTTGATCCAACATAATAACCAAGTAAGCAAGATCTAAAGGAGTGCTTGATAAATAAATACAGGTGTGTTTGATAAAGAGTTTAACGGACTCTGCAGGAATGTAGCTCTCCAGGAACAGTGACCTGTTTTTATTAACATCTACACCCACTGCATCCTTGAACTTCTTTGAATCCTTTGATCTTCAAGGTACATAAAACAAAGATTTATAACAAACTAAACTGGATAGGCAGCTAATCTGACTTCATGGACAAAGACCCCTAAAGTTACATGCATGGAGATGGGAGATGGGAAATTTTCTATAGTAAACATTTATTTGACATCTGTTATTACTTAAACAATGACTGTAAAAAAATATGGACAGCGCCTTTTTCCATTAAACACTTTGAAGGTAAAACGCCGCATGACGGGCACAAACTGTCGCAAAAACTGCTGAAATTGGACCCTGGGCATGAGCAGAAGTGACTATCAGATGGAGCCAGAGGCGGAGCCGCGGAATTAAGCTTCCAACCAAACGTTTATATGTCAAATCAACCACGCCCCTAGAACTTCTCACGTGACAGCCAGTATCTGTACTAACAAAGGCTCGCTAATAAAAATATAATTTAATAAAAACAATCTTGGACTGCAGAAATAAACAATCTTTCATACACCTAATGCCTAGTTCAGACTGCGTGATTTTAGCCCCGATTTTGGCTCGCCGAAAGGTTTTGAGAAATCGCCGACAAATGCCTGAAATCACAGGCAAATCGCTGCTCGTGCACGTGAGTGACAATCACACAGTATGAACTATCAAAGACGCGATCTGAGAGAATCGCCGATGAGTCGCCGATGCCTGTGAGATATTTGGCATGCTAAATATCTGGAGCTGTCGACGATTCAAATCATGCCATGTGAATTGAGTTTTGACTGAAAATAACATCAGCGATCGCCTACAGCCAATGAGAGAGCAGCTTTCACTTGTGTGTGCGTGTGTATACCTGCTGCAGGCCAGCGGGAGGCTGGGGGAGAAGTTAAAAGCGCTCTTTTTCGGTTCATTTGGACCCACGAAATGGAGGAAAAACTAGTGGAGGTTTGACAGGACTCAGGAGCAACTGTGTCTGTTTGACGTTTCATACAGAAAGAAATTAGTTTATTATCAGCGTTGAGGAGAAATGGCTAATTCCCTTTAAACCCAGGTGAGCAAACATGTACATGTTCTACCCCATTAAAGGCTTCTTTCTCATTATGCAGTTAATAACAAAAGATATACTATGTGTTTTTGGCTGTGAGACGTAGTTTGGACGAAGTTGTCGGCGATTCTTCCTATAGTAAAGTCGCAATGTGAATGTCCCTGTCGCCGATCCATCTTGCAGTGTAAACAAAGCAGCGACGAAACGCTAGCCCAGATAGTCATGCAATGTGAAAACAGCTGTGACACGACTACTTTGAAAATCATGCAGTCTGAACTCGGCATAAGCCTAAGTTAGACTAAGCCATGAGGACAAAAAATATTTCTCTTTTAACAGGGTTGTTAGTATTTAGTTTCTTCATATGGGTAGAAATAACACTTGTAAAATAGAACAATAACATACGAACAACACATACATTTTTGAAAAGGTTTTTATTTTTAATTAGCAATCAAAAGGAACTAAAATGTACACACCATAGATAACAATTTAACAAGATTTCTAAATATCAACAGGATATTTACACATCCATGCTTTATATAAAATAATCCCTATCAATTTGTACAATAAACTTTGCAGTATTAATACATTAACTGATGTCTATCAGCTGCTGAACATCGCTTGTATATTGTTTATCCTTTTTTTCCCTCCATTTTTTATTTGGTTTATTCGATGCCTTGATCATATCTGAGGAATTTAAAGAGGAATATACATTCATTTTAATGTTTATTAGAAGTTTTCAAAAAAATACAATAAAGCCAACAATACTTGATATATATATATATATATATATATATATATATATATATATATATATATATATATATATATATATATATATATATATATAACATTTACAGCTCTTGTTATACAAGATCCGGTTTCTAAAACATTAATACTTTATAGCAGCAAATTCTGTATATTAACTTGATAACATGCTGAAACTAAAAATCTCAGAGACGTGCGCAAGTCAAGTTCAAATAACGTTACAGGATATCAGTGTGAAGATCGGCTAACATTAGTTTTGTCTTCCTAAATATTTTTTTCAGACCCATAAAGAGAATTACTGCTAGATAATGATCACCTGTATTTTCCACATCATGGCAAGGCGTGTATCAGCAAAATAATAAAGCCCGATAAAGCCCTGACCTTATAAAGTGTTCCATCAGATCCTGTATGTCAGAAAGTATTGTTTACTGCTGAACAACTCATTTTATCATGGTAAAATAACACAGAAATAAAATAATAAGACTTCTATCTCCTCCCTATGCTCCGACGGTCTGAGAAACTGTCCATCACAACTGTCAATCACGATGACACGCCCTGTTTTTATAGCATTTAATGACTGGCTAAGAACATACTGTTAACAAAAAATGAATATCTGCTCCTTTATCAGCTGATGACCAGTGCCTTATTCGACCAAAACCATCTTTTGGGACATTTTCTTGCAATTATTATTATTATTTTATTATTTGGGCTCAAGTCTCGTTCATTAACACGAAGGCAGGCTTTATGACTTGTACTGCAGCCAGCCCCCACAGGGTGCTCTAACAGCCAGGACCTTCACTCAAAAGCCGGCATGTGGTACACTTGGTCTGAAAACACATGGTGTTGCTTTAATATGACAGTGTTGTGTAAAGCATGCTGGACAAACTGTAAGTTTCAGAGTAAGTTGAAGCTGAACTAGATAGGTAACACCTATGTTTTTGCAAAATAATAGTCATTTCATCTGTCTGGTAGGTGTAATCAACTGCATTCTGAAATAGTACCTACAAAGGTATGCATTTAATTTTCCATCTCCTTTTTTGTTGTAGAAGAAGTTCTCCAATGAATGTCTGTTTAAAGAGCAAATAGAAGAAAACCATTATAACACATACTCCTCCATGAACCACACAGGCTTTTTCCTGGCTTTGTCAAAGCGAGGCCAGCTACGGAAAGGTTACAGAGTTGGCCGTAATCAGGCCTGCACACATTTCCTTCTTTTAAAAAAACGGGAATTACCCTGAACTGTCTTTCACATCTTGTGTCACTTTCTGTGTAAAACATGCAGCATTAAAACTGTGAAATTTTACTGCAATTTCATTTTATTTTGATACGGGTATATTTTCTCTATATTTTTGAGAAATTGCACTTAATCCATTGTATGGCTTTATAAACTGCAGGGTATAGTGATAGAACAAGCGTGTCATTAAATTATTTATAGCAGTGTGTGTTTTATTTTATCATGTTCAACAAGATGTGAACTTTTGAATTCTATCATTTATTTGACATGTTTAAACTGGTAAATGACTTGTGAATGTGTCTGTTGTTTTTATCTGTTGTTGGTATTTGCATAATGCAGATAAAGTTTATATATTATGTATTTATTTATTTATTTGCTTGTTTGGTTATCTATGTACTGTGTCTGTAATTTAACTGTATCTGAGATAATTAACTGCATGTTAATTTATTATTGCTTAGTTTTGTTTCACTTTCAGTTGGTTTTAATTTCATATTTTTAGTTTTTGTCTCTTATTTGATTTACTTTTTATATTTCTATTTAGCTTTATTTATATTATTACAGATTAGTTTAAGTTTCTATTATATTTATTTCGATACATTTATTTTATTAATCTGAAATTTAGATTTTGTTGTGTGTATCTCAAATAACTAAAATTATCATGCAGACTAAGATTTTCTTGGTCCAATTTTGTCTACTTTGTATGATTACGGTTCTGTGTCCTATCATTAATGTCAGTGTTTAAATTAAAGAGATTCACATGCTGAGTGACATTGAGTGGTGGTGTTTTAAACTGAAAAAACTCTTCAAAGGTTGCTTTGACTCTATACTGAATAAGACATGACAAGTAAACAAAACAGGTCTCCCATGGAGCTCTCCAATGACAACAGTTTCAAAACAAATGTAAAGCTCCCTAATAGAAACAAGCATAACCTTCCCTTACATGCGTAATCAATGCATTATTCATGTACCAATTCATGTAGTGTCTTATTATGTTGGCTTATTGTCTGTCTCTCAATCTGTCCATCAAATAATTGGTCATCTGTCTGTCAACAGCAGGGGCGGACTAATGATGTGGGGGCCCTATAAGCAAATCCAGGTATGGGGCCCTAGCATTGAAACTCAAAACATTTTCTTTCTCAGAAATTTTTTCGCTGTAATTTTAGGCTATTTTTAAATAAAATGCATGTTTAAAGTATTTAGATAAATATATAAAAAGTATATAAAAATGTTTAAATAAAATTTTATGCATTTTAGCATTTAAAGGAACGTCATGGTTATGTAAGTAACCCACATTCCTCGAATAGGGAACGGAGACGTGTGTCTGTGACAACAGACTTTTGGTAGTGCTTTAGATGACCAATCACTTCTGAAGATATGAAAACGGGCCAATGAAATGCCAACTGAATTGGCGGTGCTTAGCTCCACAGCTGAAACTGATGAGCCAATTAGGGCTATATCAGTCGGCTGCTGGAGCCAGCTCATCAGAATTTGCCTGCTGAAGAGACGATCGCTCAGCTCCCAGCTGGAGACTAAAGTGCTGTGGCAGTGAAGACACATTTCTCTGTTCCATATTCGGGGAACGTGGGTTACATTTGTAGCCAGGACATTCCCCTTCATAAGGGAACTTCTAAGTGCGACTATGATAACTTTTGGGAGACTGTTTGGAAAGCGCCACAGCAGCCAAAGCTCGTCGCACTCCTGATGTGTAGTTTGCCAAGCCAAAATATGAGCGCATTGACATAACCAAGAGCGCAACCTTCCAACGTCTCTTAGGCCGAACATATTACATATGGGAATAAAAGTTTTTTAATCGGGGGTCGTAAGTGTGCTTTTACCTAGCTAATTTAGACTATGGATTTTTGGAAATATGACAGTATGTTGGGAAAGCTTGCCAGTCCCCGAAGGTGGAGCACACTGCAGAGACCACTTGCTACCCAGAAGGGGAGACCTGATAGTAACGAGACATATGGACTAGCCCTAATGAGGGGGAGTGCTACATATGATAAGCTGGTTAGCCGTTTAGGGAAGACACGGGACCCCCTAATAAGAGTAAATACACCATGTTAATAATGCATATGGCATCACTAATGGGGAAGCACATAGCTGGCACCAATCCTCATTATGCGTGTAGACCAAATGGGCGTACCAACCGCACACTGAGCCATGCACTCGACTCCTTCGCTGAGTCGATACTGGGGGCCTCGGAGGAATTTTCTAGGGTTCGCCAGAGAAGGTGAACTTACTAGTAGAGTGGAAAAAAGCGCACGTATCTCAGAGTTAGGGAGCCTGGCACAGCAAGCGTTTGTGACACCGAGCTTAATTCCCGCCTGATTGATTGGGATTACCCAATAATCGGGAGGAAACTGGCTTCACTCAAAGGTCATAGAACCTCATGAATGTGTAAGCGGTCGCCTAACCTGCAGCTCTGCAGATATCTGTGAGAGAGGCCCCATGTGCTAATGCCTATGAGGAAACAATACCTCTAGTGGAGTGCACTTTCACGTTAGGGGGGTGCGGGTCACCCAGGCATTGATAAGCGAGGGCTATGGCATCAACTAACCAGTGGGCCAACTTCTGTTTGATACGGCACTTTCCTTCAACCGACCAACGGCTCAAACGGGACAAAGCAGCTAGTGGGCTGAGCCTGCCTACTCCGAAGGCAGAGCTTGCAGGTTCACCACCTGATCTTTAAATGGGGTGGTAGGAACCTTGGGCACAAAGACAGGTCGGGGTCTCAGGACAACGTGAGAGTAACCTGCCCCGAATTCAAGGCACGATTCGCTGACCAAAAATGCCTCCAGATCCTAACTCTCTTGAATGACGCCAATGCGATCAGCTGAGCTGTCTTTAATGACAGAGTTTTAAGTGATACTGAATCGAGTGGCTTGACCAGATCTCCCTGCAGACCTGCCAGGACTATAAAGAGATCCCAAGAGGGAATGAGAGGGGGGCAGGATGGATTTATTTACCGCGTGACTTTGAGGGATTGGATGATTAGATCATGCTTCCCGAGCGTGTTGCCATCCACCGTGTCATGATGAGTGGAAATCGCAGTCACGTAACCCTTCAGTGGCGCGCCCATATCAGCTGGACCGAATAGGGGTGGAGTCTTCACTCTCCTAGGGACACTAACTGCCATGAGAGCACATTGGCTGCATGGTTGAGCTCGCCTGGAATGTGAATAGCACACATGATTTCGAGCTGAGACATGCGGCGAGAGCGTATACCCACAATACGGTTGATATAAGCCATGCTGTCCATCCTGACCAGCATGTGTTTCTGCTCCAGCACCGGAAAAAAACAGCGAAGAGCCAGATACACTGCCAACAGCTCCAGGCAATTGATATGCCAGCAGGTTCCGGACCACGAACCCGCAGCTGCATGCTTGTTGCACATGACCCCCCAGCCCGTGCTGAAGACATCTGTTGTTACGACAACATGTCTGGATACTAGCCATAGGGGCACTCCGGCCTGTAGAAAAGCCAGATCCATCCAGGGGCTGAGTGTGTGGAGACACAGCGGAGTGATGTGCACCCGATGCATACTCGTGCGCCATGCCCATCTGGGGACTCGATCGCGAAGCCATCGCTGAAGTGGTCTTATATTAAGCAAACCGAGCGGCGTGACCACGACTGTGGATGCCATATGCCCCAGGAGCCTTTGAAAAAATTTCAGTGGGACCATTATCTTCCTGTGGAGCTTGTTTACACAAGAAAGCAATAGCCTGGCGCGCTCCTCTGAGAATTAAAAAATTCAGAAACTAAATATGTGCAGTTAATTAGCCCTGGGAAGAACAATGGCCACATTAGTGGTCCAGAAATGCCACCTCTGGCTAAATCTGGCAGATATGATGACGCTGACGAAGTCTGCTTTCTTAACGCTCCCATATCCTAGACTGACCTGTTTAGCGACACAGTGAATTTACTCAAGAGTTCACTGCAGTGAAAGAGCAGTCGAGAGCGATATGTGAGGTCATATATCCATGGTCTTATAAAACTGCTCCACCCATCAGATCATCCACCTCAGCTGCTCCTCGCTGAGGGCACCCAACTCCAGCTTTAAGGCCTGCTCTGCCACCCTTGCTTACTCCTCCGGCAAAGCGGCAGCGTCAAGCACCCCGTAGGCATTCATTGCCCCCGCCCCAGCATGCCATTATTGAACCGCAAAGCAGCCCTTGCTCAGTGAAGGGCCAGGGACACCATCAAATGGTGTTTCAACAACAGGTCGCTGGCCTCATGGCCTGCGGCCACCAAATTCTCAACAAAAGAGCTCAACAGGACACCACAGGAAAGGTGAGAGTTAATTGGTTATGCACAGGGACAGGGTCCTCCGGCCAGTGGCGCCCCCAGAAAATTTTCATAGGGGTGGCCAGAAGAGGCCACACCAAATCTTGGGGTGGCACACAAAAAATAATTAATTTAGTGTAATGTTATATTTTTATTTCTGGTAAATTAAATAATGTGATTTTAATTAATTTAATAAATTAGTCTTAAAATATCGCAATTTATTCCTTGAAATAATTCAGCAAGTACATGTGCAAACAAAATAAAAATCAATATTTAGTTTAAAAACACTTCTCATATAAAGAAATAACTTTTCAGTTATTTTTCACATACATTTATTGCATACCATACAGTATATGCCATGTCTAAAATTAATGGAGATTAATGAGTTAAATAATAAAACAAGCGAATGAACAAACTGAACAAAAGGCATTACTATACACACACACACACACACACACACACACACACACACTATACAGACCCTAGTAATATCATTTATCTATATCCCTTTTTGAGCCACTTTATTATTGCGGCTTCTTCTATTGATGTACCTTAAGGTAAATTTCATATAGCCATTACTGTCTATTGAGAGAGAGTGTGTGTGCTGTCAACGACTATCAGGGAGGGCAGTTTGGTTGACACCCTGGGCAAACCACCCCATATAACCATCTCCTTAAATAGTTACATTTATTTTTCAATAAATATAAAAATGTATTTATATTTATTCTAAATAAAAACAATTTATATTAATATTATTATACAATTATAATTTTAAAGAAATAACAGACATCAATCCTAAATGTTACTGGAAAACAATGTAACAGAGTGATATGCTAAGATCACTTAGGAAACCCTTTGCATGAATATTAGTTATGACAATTCTATGGAATACAAAAATATGTGTTTTATAGTATTATCTGTGGTCTTAGACCCGAATTATGGCCGAGAATTAATGTTATGAAGTCTTACCTCCCTGACTCTTTATCCCTCCTTTCTAGCCATGCTTAGTGAAAGTATCATCATCATATTATATAAACTTTAGTTTTGTCGACTTTCAAAACTCACTTCGTGCTGACACCTCTTCACAAAAGGCTTACTCCGGTTTCATGGTGCATGAGCGGCGCGTTTTTTTATCAGCGTGCATGTAAACAACCGGGATTCACCCTTGGGGGCGCCCCTGCCTCCGGCACCTCGACCTGTTGAGTTTTCAGGTCAACCAAGAAAAGAGCAAGCTTGTCCTTGTACAGAGCATGTCTTTTCTTGGGTTGGACCTGGACTAGATCACAATGATTGTGTGCCTCTCCTGAGCTGATGCTGATCTGTCTAAAAGTGTTTGACAGGAAAAATGTAGTCCCACTAAAATCATTTCAGAGGCTCCTGGGGCACATGGCAACTGTAGCTGCAATCACGCCACTCAGATTGCTCAATATAAGCCCGCTTTAGGATTGGCATAACAATCTGGCCCCTACACACAAGGCACAGGGGCACACAACAGGTAGCTTTCACTTCGCTGTGTCACAAGGCCTTAAACCTTTGAATGGACCCTGCGTTTCTACAGGCCAGAGTGCTTCTAGAACAAATGTTAAGGCATGTCATCTGAACAGATGCTTCCAGTACGGGCTGGGAAGCATTGTGTTGCGAGTATAAAGCTGTGGGTCTGTGGAAAAGAACCACATGTCTCAGCTCACTTGCTGTCTGCTCCTCTGCAGACATATGTGGCTGAAATCAATTTATGTCATTCATATCACCGGTGAGCTCAACCATGCAGCTGATGTGCTCTTACAGCAGCTTCCACTTCCAGGATAAGCCAAGGTTGACCTGTTTGCTTCCTCTGAGGCTACGTTCACACTGCAGTCAAATGTGGCCCGAATAAGATTTTTTCCCCTTAAGCGACAGTGTGAACAGCCCAAACCGCATGGAATCTGATCTTTTCAGGTCAGATTTGTGCCTCTTTCATATTGTTCTATGTTCAAATGTATGCTATGTTCCTTCACCACAGCGGTTCACCTTAGCTTGAAAAGGTGCTGAGCGATGTGTGTCTGACAGTCTTATGCAACTAATTGTGTAATTCATTGGCATTTCATTGGCCTGTTTTATTAATCTTTAGATCATTGGCTTTCTGATAAAATACCCCATAGTGAAAGTGTTCCACATAGCAAATTCATTTCTCCCTTCGGGGAAAGAGGGCTACGTTTTACAGTCTTGTTCTTTTGTCTGTGTCTTATGCTCTTCCAGCCAGGCTATGAGTTACCTTAGACTTAACAATGTTTTCAAGAATTTTAATACAAAGAAGATTAATATAGACTAAGACAGCATTTTACCTAGGTTACAAAGAACATGAACATACACTTATAAAAACATTACATACATTCTAGGATATACTTATGGCTATTTTAAAAAGGTCCAGTTCTGTTCGCATGTAAGCGTAAAAGGTTTTGAGGCTTGCCTATCAAGGTGGTTTCTGTGGTAACTCTAAGTTGGGTATAATCTCTTATTAAATTCCTGATGGTGGGAAGTTGTGGGTTTCCAAGAGAAGAGCTGCCTAAAAAGTGACAATGAAATATGTTTCTTTATCTTTCTCCATCTCTTACACTGATTATGTGTGTGTGCAGAGGTAAGCGTGATCGAACACCCAATAAGGGGAGAGAGCATGCTCGGAGCCAGGCGGCCAATCAGCATGTAAATTAGAAATGATAAATAACACCTGTCTTTCTAGTGATTGGACCGGAGAGACTCCCTTCTAAGGAGAACGAAGGGAGCAGTCGGGAGAGGAGAGAGCACACACACACACATCCACGCAGTGGTGAGTGTGGCGCAAATACAAAAATAAAAGATAATTACTTACCTGATATCGCCGACCCTGTCTTCTTCTTCCTACACAACAACGAACTTTATTACAGTGTCTAAAGTGCATTTAAATATTTATTAGAATTAGTTGATCTGGCCAGGCCAGTGACCTCTAGAAATAAGCCAGATAATAACCATTAAAATATGGTGACTGCTGAAGAAACAGGCGACAACTGGAACATAATTAACCAGGGCAGAGAGGGCTGGTAACCAAGCCTGCAGCTCCCGATGGGCACACCCAAAACAAGATATGGAAAAATCTACTGGATTTTACTCCTAGCTCTGCCTGAGAGGAGAGGAGGACCAAAATAGACAGACAAGCAAGTAATGACCTGTGATAATGGAATTATGACAATAAGTGCAATTTGTACATGTGGCAAGTCTGCAAGAACCAGCATAGTCAATGCTTGACAGGAAATCAGGTGGAGCAACACAGGAGGAGCCCAGACCAAAGTTACTCCAGAGTGCCAGAAAACTCAACATTTCGCAAGTGCCACCATATGTCAAGCAGTAAGAACACCACAAGCATATGTGACCTGCTTCCAATAAGGAAGAGATTGGTTCCTTAAAGGTACTGCAAGGGGAGATGCAGACCAGAAGATGTAGATGATGTCGACAATGGTTATCAGCATTACTTTCAAAAGGGTTGGCTTAAAGTAACAAAAGCCAATCAGAGGCCAAGGGGAGCCAAATAGACAGGAAGATCTGCCAGCTCTGGGATTAGCTTAGACTGCTATGGCGGTAGCTCAAGTAGGAAAAAACTCATTACACTCTCCACTGAGCCGAGTATCATTGAAGGAGAAGCAAGTAGAGAGCTAGAAAGCATGTGGCTTCACCAAAAGATTTTCAGACAGAAAAGAAGTGACCAACTTGCCTGTACTAAAGATATCACAGAACATTCAATATCACAGAACCAATGCTGAAAGAAGTTGAGGAGGTTGTAGGTTGAGAAGCGGAAAGATGTTACAGCAGTGGAGGCATGCAGAGGGTGTCTGGATTCCAACGCATGAGAGCTCAAGCACCATCAAGCAGTTTTGGGTTGTCATGGAAGATATTTTTCAGTATTGTTGCTCAGGCAAGATGGAGTTCTTCCTGAAGAGCACCTACACAAAGAACGCAAACAGGAGCCTTCACCCAGCTGATTCAGGAGGCTTGAGAAGGCAAAGGAGACCACTTAGTCCTTTGGCTGGATAATACCAATGCCTATGGGTCCATTCCACACAAATTGTTGGAAACATTGATGGACCAGTACCATGTTCCAGGCAAGATCAAGGACTGAACTATTACAGCTGCTTCAGTCTGACAGTGACTTCCAGTATAGAAACATCTATTTTTCATCGGCTTGAGAAGGGCATTATCCCTGAATACAGTGTGGGCATTTCTGTAAAACTGGTCTCTATGGCCATAAATATGCTTGTGAAATCAGCAGATGTGGAGTGTAAAGGCCCACTCACAAACTCAGGTATGTGGAAGCCCCATATCAGAGCATTTATGAATGATCTGATAATAACTACATCATCAGTCCTGGGTCGTAGATGGATCCAGCAAGGCCATGAATGTCTCATTAACTGGCCCCAGATGAACTTCAAGCCAGCTAAGTTCAGATCTCTAGTTGTGAAAAAGGAAGATTACAGACCAGCATCGCTTTTCACTGGGGATCTAGATCCCATCCATGAAAGAAACCATTTTAAAAAAACACTCGCCTTGTGCAAAGCCTCAACAGCACTGCCTTGTACGAAAAGCTGAAGTTGTCCTTCATTAGTCTGAGGGAGGAGTTGGTTACCAGGGCAAGAGAGGTACTGCGGAATAGCTACTTTAGTGACATTAAATTCTTAATTATTAAGGTTTTAATTCTTACCCTCAATCTCTTTATCTGTTCTGGATCGAAGATGAGGAAATGAAAATTGATGACCCATAAGACTTGGCAAAAAGAGTCTGCCAGGGTTGTCAGGTGCATGTGCTCTGTCTCTTCATGTTTGTTGTTGTCACGTGAGTTTATATCGTAGCCTTCCATATGCTTTGATGCATTTTTTGGTTTATATCAGGTGATCAGCGGGACAAATCAGCAGATTCAGCTGATGGCACTTAGATCATCTATTTAAGAGCGGTAAGCCATGACATCATTGTCATTTCGTTACTCTGTTTTATAATCTCTCTGTGTTTTGTCAGGATCTGCTGTAGCTGGCCTCCTTGATGTCCTGTTGTCATCTTTTCATCTTTTATTATGCTATTGCATGCTGTTTGCATTTTTGTTAAACTTTATTGTTAATAAACTTTAACTTGCATTTGGATCAAAAAGCTTACAGGAAGAGTCCTTGCATTAGGAGACACGCCTGTTGCATCTACGATTTCTTCTCTGGAACCAGCACATCCTTCATCCGAGCTTCATCTTCCCCCACTTACTTCCTACTCTGGGGAGCCTCTGATGTGCCTATATTTTATCACCAAGTGTCCTTTGTACATCACATTACAGCCATCTCTGTTCTCCACCGAGCACGCCAAGGTGGCATTTGTCATCAACCCTCTCACTGGCAATACCTAAAGGGGAATCTTGGTCTGGAGTCAAAAGCCTCCTTGTTGTAGATTCTTCGATTTATTTATGAAAGAGCTTAAGAAAGTCCTTCTTCACAAAATTAAATCTCCGCAACGTTTATCATTTGGTCCGTATAAGAGAGAGCGATGAGTGAAAAACTGTTCTAATACCTCCAGGGAGCACTTTGAATATTGTTTTCTTCCATTCGGGCTTTTCAATGCATCAGCAGTCTTCCAAGCACTCGTCAATGACGTGTTGAGAGATTTGATAGATCAGTTCATTTATGTTTACCTGGTTGACATTCCAATTAGCGCTGTCAAAATTAACGTGTTAACGCATGCGATTAATTTGAAATAATTAACGCGTTAAAAAAATTAACGCAATTAGCGCAGTTGCAGGGTTTTTTTTACTTCCTGTTGTGGTGGACGTGTGTTCAACATGCAAAAAACATGGATAAGATCAAGGAAGCACTTTTTAAAGGCAAGTTTCAGTATAAAAGAATTAATGTCGCATCTCCAGGCTATCCAGAGCGATAATGCGTGTTGAATTTGAAGCGAGTCACTCCGGCGCGTTGTGTGTGTGTGCGTCAGGGGGTGAGTAGGGGCGTGTGCGCGCGAGACGTACATGAAGAGCAGTGGGGGTGAGTTGCGTGCGACGTCCCTAAAGAGCGAGAGGGGCAGGAGCCGACTATGACGAGACTGTCTCCTTCGTTCGGTTATCCGTGGCACTATCCACTCGCCATAGTGGACTGGCCATCGGCAGCAACGGGACATTTCCCGGTGGCCTCACGGTCAGTCTGTCTTGCCGCCGTGCCGTCGATTACCTCACCTCGACATGCCATAGGCTGCTTGCAGCTTGATGGACACCTTAAATCACGAATCAGGCGAGTGCGACTACCATAAGGTCCAATCATTTCAGCGACGTAGCTATTTGCATATAACTTAGTATACTTGCTAAAACTTCCGTCAGGCAAAAACACGGAACGTAAACAGAAAGGAGGAGCAGAGAGGGAGCGCATAAAAAGAAGAAAAGCCCTGGTCATGGAAGCAGAAAAATGCAGCACAATCACAACTACGTTTGCGACCAAGGGAGCAGGTTGGTCAGAATACAGCACATTTACAGTTGAAGTCAGAATTAGCATCCCTGAATTATTAACACCCCTGAATTATCAGCCCCCCTGTTTATTTTTTTCCCTATTTTCTTATGAACGGAGAGAAGATTTTTACAACACATTTCTAAACATAATAGTTTTAATAACAAATTTTTAATAACTGATTTATTTTATCTTTGCCATGATGACAGTAAATGATATTTTACTAGATATTTTTCAAGACACTTCTATACAGCTTAAAGTAACATTTAAAGGCTTAACTAGGTTAATTAGGTTAACTAGGCAGGTTAGGGTAATTAAGCAAGTTATTGTATAATGATGGTTTGTTCAGTAGACTATCAGAAAAAAAAATTATAACTTAAAGGGGCTAATAATATTGACCTTAAAATGGCTTAAAAAATAAATAACTGCTTTTATTCTATCTAAAATAAAACAAATAAGACTTCTCCAGAAGAAAAATAATATTATCAGACATACTGTGAAAATAATTCTGAATTCAATTGTATATAATCATATGGTAGATTTACGGGAGATTATCATTTATTTGCGGGCATCCAGGAGTCACGCAAGTCACGCAACTTCTGGAAGACTTAGGATGTCTGGACTGGACTGGACTGTCTTAGCAACTGGATGAATGTAAAGAAAGACTGAGTAAAAAGTTTCTACTTTATAAATAATGTTCTCAACACACAGCTATACAACTTTACAATGAGTACAATTGTTTGTATTCAATACTTTATTGTTATTATTAATTTCCATTTTCCATATTTGCAATTGTTGTATTTTGGCATTTTTTGCAGTTTACTTAGAATCCAACTTGGAAATCAATGTTTTCTTTATTGGCATTGATTGTTTTGAAATTCAAATGGCATTAACATGCCTGTGTTTTCATTTCTTTAATAAATATGGCTGTCAAGCAGGATCTTGATGGTTTATTGTGGGTATGTTGTTTACATGATGAAATCTGTTACTTTTCGAATAAACAATTATATTTAGAATTTTAATAGTTATTGTTTTGCTTTTACATTAATTTTACATTTGAATATCCAAAATTTCCAGTTTAGTATCTTGAATGCGATTAATCGCGATTAATTTTTTTTAAAAAGTGCGATTAATTAGTTAATTTTTTTTAATCGATTGACAGCACTAATTCCAATATTCTCTTATTCTCTCCAAAAACATGTGCAACACGTCAAACGAGTGCTTCAGAGGCTGCTAGAGAATGGGCCTTATGTCAAGGCGGAGAAATGCATTTTTTATGCATAGTCCATTCCTTTTTTGGGGCACATTTTGTCAGCAGAGTGGATTTGCATGGATCCAGAGAAGATTCAGGCTGTGGTAAATTTAGATTCCCGCAAGGTCCTGCAGAGGTTTCTGGGCTTTGCCAATTTTTACTGCTGTTTTATTCTGAATTTCAGCCAGCTCACTGCACCTCTGACTGCCTTAACCTAACTCCAAAATTTTGTTCAGGTAGCTGAACCTCATAGCCAAACCACCGATTCTCACAGCCCCCGATCCATCTCGGCAGTTAGTGGTGGAGGTTGACGCATTAGTAATGGGCCCCGTCCTGTCCCAGCATTCCCACTTAGATGGCAAGATGCACACTTGCGCGTTTTATTCTCATCAATTATATGCCGCCAAATAAAATTATGACATTGGTAATAGGAATTAGAAATTCTTATATTGTTTTGAGCAATCACAAAAATTTTGAGTACATGAAGTCCGCCAAATGTTTGTGCTTTAGGCAGGCACGGTGGGCATTATTTTACAGACATTTTGATCTTATCCAAGATGGCGGCGAGCATGACCGCCGTGTTGTGAGTTCCCAGCTACCTTTGTTGTGTTTTGTGTGTTTTACTTATTGCCTATGACAGACACACACTTCGGGAAATTGGCGCCCTGTGTCGCATATCGAACTTTGAGTTTTTAACGATGCTCTGTTTACAAACAAACCAACAGAGCCCTTTGTCTGGGTCACACCAAAGCGACAATGGAAACAGCCGAAAAAGAGGAAAGAGAGCTGGCGTCCTTGTCAGACTAAGACGCTGTAAATTTCAACCTCCGCTCCCCACCATTCTGCTGGCTAACGTTCAGTCACTGGACAACAATGGAAAAACAAGAAACTGCTGCATTATCTGCCTTACAGAAACTTGGCTATCTGCGGAGGTACCAGACACAGCAGCTGAACCTTCGAAGCGAAGTAACTCACTGGGAAAAGCAAAGGAGGAGGTCTTTGTTTCTTTATCAACAACTTATGATGTGATGAGAGTAACATACACTCAAGTAGGATCATTTTGTTCTCCTGATCTGGAATACCTTATTTTTTGGTGTCAACCATACTGGCTACCAAGGGAATTCACAGTGGTTATCATTACAGCTGTTTACATCCCCCCTCAAGCCAACACAGAGCAGGCGCTTAGGGAACTGTATGGGAGCATAAGCGAGCAGGAAACCGCACACCCGGAGGCAGCGTTTATTGTTACAGGGGACTTTAACAACAAACAACATCAATCTCAGCAAAATCACTCCAAAATACTTTCAACACATTACCACAAAACGCATGGTGATTGTATTTTGGACCACTGCTATTCTCAGTTTGGGGATGCCTTCAAAACCCGCTACCAACCACCGTTTGGCAAATCAGATCACTCTTCTGTCCTGCTCTTGTCTGCTTACAGGCAGAAACTGAAACAGGAACTACCCAACCTCAAGACTGTTTTGATCACAGTGACTAGGAGATGTTCCGAGCAGCTTCTGATGACGACATCGAAGTGTACTCAGACACAGTTACGTGCTTCATTAAAAAATGTATAGAAGACATGGTCCCAACAAAAACTGCCTGTATCTACCCCAACCAACAACCATGGATCAATGGCGAAGTTCATATAGCCCTATCAGTGCGAACTTCCGCCTATAAATCCAGGAATGCTGAGGAACAAAAACAAGCAAATTACAACCTCAGGAAAACCATTAAAGCTGCCAAACTTCAATACAGAGACAAGGTGGAGGGTCAATTCAACACCAATAACACAAGGAACATGTTGCAGGGACTTAATTACATCACAGACTTTAAAAGTAACAAACCCGCCACTGTAAACATTGCTGTATTTCTCCCAGACAAGCTCAACTCGTTCTATGCCCGCTTTGAAGCCCATGACACATTGCGGTCCCGCAGCCAATACAGAAACCACCAGCACACTCTCTGTTTCTGTAGCAGATGTAACGAGATCTTTCCGTTGTGTGAATATCTGAAAAGCTATGGGCCCAGATGGCATCTCTGGGCGTGTACTTAAAGCATGCGCACACCAGCTAGCGGGGGATTTTCACAGACATGTTTAACCTCTTGCTCTCTCGGTCTGTGGTTCCCACATGCTTTAAGACAGCTACTATTGTGCCAATAACGAAATCAGCTAAAACAACATGATAGAATGACTGGTGTCTGGTTGCACTGACACCTATCTTCAGTAAGTGCTTTGAGAAGCTAATTAAAAACCACATCTGCTTGGTACTACTTGCTCACACTGACCCTCTGCAATTTGCATACAGAAAGAACCGCTCCACTGATGTCGCAATTGCTTTCACCTTGCACACTGCTCTGTCTCACCTGGAAAACAAAACATATGTGAGAATGCTATTTGTGGACTATAGTGCCTGCCAAGCTGGTGGTGAAGCTCCAGGCTCTGGGCTTACACAGCTCTCTGTGCAACTGGATCCTGGACTTCCTGTCAAGCAGACGCCAGGTGGTCAGAATAAACAACATCACCTCATCCACACTGATCCTTAACACTGGGCTCCACAGGGCTGTGTTCTCTGCCCACTCTTGTACTCCCTGTACACACACATACATCCAAACACAGCTTCAACGTCATCATTAAATTTGCTGATGGCACAACGGTAGTGGGCCTAATCACCAATAATGATGAGACGGCCTACAGAGAGGAGGTGCACACTCTGACGCAGTGGAGTCAGGAAAACCACCTCTCACTCAACATAAGCAAAACTAAGGAGCTGGTGGTGGATTTCAGGAGAGAGAAGAAAGAACACACCCCATCGCCATCAACGGGACATCAGTGGAGAGAGTCAGCACTTTCAAGTTTCTTGGAGTACACATCACTGAGAATTTGACATGGACTGCTCACACAGATGCAGTGCTGAGGTAGTCACCACAACACCTCTTCTTCCTCAGCTGTCTCAGGAGGTTTGGAATGAGCCCCCACATCCTCCGCTCGTTCTACACCTGCACTGTGAAGAGCATTCTGACTGGCTTTATTACTACCTGGTATGAAAACAGCATTATGGTATGGACGCGCAGTAGGAGGTGAGCTTCCCTCCAGGACATCTACACCAGGCAGTGCATAAGGAAAGCCAAGAGAATCATTATTGAATTCAACCACCCATGCCACAGACTTTTCTTTCTGCTACCCTCAGGCAGAAGGTTACGCAGCATCTGATCAAGCACCAGCTGACTAAAGGAAAGTTTCTTCCCTCAGTTTATTAGGCTGATGAACACTTAACACACCCCACACAAACTCTTCCATACCCCTGACAGCTCACCATCAATATGTAGCAAGCACTGCACATTAACCAATTCATACCTAAAACAATACTGCTTACAACTATGTGTACACCTATTCATTGTACATATCGCTATCAACACTGCCAATTTTACATTGTCCTGTTTTTTTGGGAGTATGCTGTTCTATGTTGTTGTATTTTGCACTGTCTGTATTTTGTCATTGTCTGGAGCCAGCACCTAAGCTTTTCACTCATCATAGCACACATGCTGGTGATGATGTGAAAATAAAAGTTATTTGATTTGATTTTACAATATCTAATTGACCAGGTTCTAAAAACAACAAACCTGGTGCGTTATCCTGTCTTTTTGAATTTTCCAATTGCAATTTGCCCCTCAAGCCTATCATTCCACAGAAGATTTTTATATTTCTGCTGTAACATGGAAGATTGATTCTAAGGTTCACTCTGCCTTGGATGGGGTAACACCCCCACCCAGATCTGACGTCATTTGATGGGGACACTCTTCTAAAGTGGCTTGTCATCCAGGGGTGAGTCACACTTTATTTCTTGTTAAACAGCGATTCTGGTTTCCAGCAATGGCTCGTGATATGTCGGATTTTGTTTTGGCTAGGTCTGTTTGTGCGGTTTCTAAGACTTCCAATCATTCTCCCTCAGGTCTTTCTTTTGGTTTTCACCCTTAGAGTAACGGTCAACCAGAGAGATCCAATCAGGATCTTGAATGTATATTGCAATGTCTGGTATCTTAGAATCTCTTTTCTTGCAATCAGCATCTCTCATGGGTTGAGTACGCACATAACTCATTATCAGTGTCAGCTACAGGCCTTTCTCCATTTGAGTGTAGTTTAGGTTACCGGCAGCCTGTTTCTCCCAGTCTGGAATTTAAAGTCCGCAACCCAATCAACACAATCCTGCTGTAATGTGTAACCCTTTTGTTTTCAAGTCAAAATTCCACTTCTGGTAGGTCCCCACTTTCAGCAACTGTTGCCCTGCAAAACTATGAGTGGCTTTCAAAGAGGCTTGGGGGGATGGGGCAATATTAGGGAAGCAAAGGAATCCTGACACTCCTTCATCCACCTAAAGGATCTTCAACAGGCAGAAAAGTGGGTCTGCAGTGCTGGCAAAACCCTTCGAAAATGTCCTGTAATATGAAGCTAAGCCAAGAAAACTTTTAAGCTGCTGTGCTGTTGTGGAAGCAGTTCAGTTGCTCACAGCCTGCACCTTCTCTTCCACTGTACCAATTCCCTGTCCCAATAATTTGTGTGCTAAAAATGTCACCTCCCTGCTAAAGAATTACATTTTTTCTGGGTACAGCTTAAAGCCAGACTCACTCACTCAAACCAGCTCATGACATGACAACATAAACCAGTATGTCATCTAGGTACACCAGACACACAGACATTGGAATACCCAATGACACATTGTCAATAAACCTTGCAAGCGTGGCAGGTGCACTGCAGAGACCGAAACAGAGCACCCAAAACTGCCACAACCCTTGACTTGTGCCAAAAAGTAGTTTTAGGCCCTGCATCAGGTGCAATGGGTACCTGCCAATAGCCAGAATGAAGGTCCAAGGAAGTGAACCATGAGGAACCAACCACCAGGTCAAGTGACTCGTCAACACGTGGCATGGGGAAGAAGTCCTTTCCAGTCACTTCATTAAGGTGTCTGTAGTCAACACAAAATCACCACTGACCACTGACACCGAACATGCCATTCTTCAAGTTTAACCAACAACCTGCACTCCTTAGGAAGTGTAGCTTGAGAATGCAGGGGTCCTGGACAGTAGCCACCCACACAGAATGTCATAATGTTATCCCTCCAACAGTGACCTCCACCTCACCTTTGCCTTTAATTGGCGCAAGTTCCCCTGTCACAGTGCGTAACTGAACAGTGGTGGGCTCCAGTCTGGCATTGGCTGGTACCAAATCTGGTCTCATGACTATCACAGTAGTCCTACGACTAAAATTGATACATGGCAAAAATCACTAACACTATCACTACCACTATCACTAACAGATGTTCGACCTACCACAACTAAAGACTCTTTTGACCCATATTTCCCCTCTTCCAACAGAACATGTTTTCTGTCAACTCCTATCCAGTCCCATGCCATTTCCCTGGTTCACCGGTAAATTAGGACACTTTCTGACTAAGGGCGTACTCACACTATGCTATCTGAACCGTGCTCAGGTCGTCAGATTTGAACGAATCTTCAAAAATGACTCGGGAACTACGAGTCCTCTCAGGGAGTGATTCGTTCATCCGCGCGTGCGCACATTTGTGCAGGTCTCGTTAATTTCAAGTCTTCATCACATTGTCAGAAGCCAATCATATGCATTTAGAGCCGGAAAAAGAATTGATCCGCTCACCTATTTAGTCCTCTATCGGGTCTGAGTCACTCGTTCATCACGAGCCAATCATATGCGTTTAGAGCTAAAAAAAGTTTTGATCTGTTCATCTCTCGAGTCCTCTATTGGGTCTGAGTCATTCGTTCCTCATGGGCCAATCATACACGTTTAGAGCCGGGAAAAAAATTGATCCGTTCATCTCTCGAGTCCTCTATCGGGTCTGAGTCACTGGTTCCGTACGGCCAAATCATACGCGTTTAGAGCCGGAAAAAGAATTGAACCGTTCATCTCTCGAGTCCTCGGGCATTCTCTCATGTGATGAACGAACGGTCATGGCTCCTATCAGCTTAGACTGTGCATTGATTAAGATTATATGTGACTGTCAGTGTAACGTGAATGAACCCCTGACATTTGAAGACATGAAGAGGTGAGCTGAGCAAAGAGACAACAATACCTTCATAGAAGTATGAGCGTGTGAGCGTAAAACGTGCCAAAGCCCGAAACTGAAAGCAAGACGTGACTTTTAAGGGACTGTTTCATGTGGATTTATTTATCAATTTTACTGTTCAATGAACGCAAACTGCCATAGTTTATTAAATACACAAACCCCTCACTGCAAAACAGCTGCGTACCTTCAGCAAACCTTCTCATCCCTGCAGCACAAGGGCTTTATGATTTTTTATGAGAGCGAAAAGTGGCGGATCAGTTCTGCAAAATATCTGTCTGCGTGTCACCGCATCTCTAAGGACTGTTTGGCAAAATATCTGACTGCATGTCACTGCATATTAAGCGACTTAAATGATATAACTAGAGAAATCTTCACTGTGCTGAGCGAGAGCGCTTACTGAACAGTGCAGCATCGATGATGTAAGCGTGCCCAGACCAGATTGTAATGTGAGTGCAGGCCGTCGGGGTAGACGGGAGGGGGGACAAGCGTGCTTTGGCCCGGTTCGAGGCAACTGTACATAGTGTGAGTACAGCCTAAATTTCCCCAACAACCCTTAGTCTAGTGTAAGGGTGTTGCTCTGGTTGAAGTGCCACAGATCTAATTAACTCAGTTATCTCTGATACCTAGGCTGATCTTTCACTTAAGCTCTCCCCCACATCAGCAGACTTTGATGGAACACTATACTGTGATGACTCTTTTTCTATGTAAAGGTTCCACAAACAATCTCTTTCTCCAAAGCCATCTCCAAAGCATCCTATAGGGTTTGTGGGTGGCCAGTTGTGTCTGTCTGCGGAGCTCAAAAGTGGTAAGGGCTTGAACGAACTGGTCTCTTGCAAGCTCCCCCTGAACAAAGGGAGAAATGTGGGCATATGCACGTTGAGTCAGATTCTCTATGTCATTTGCCAGAACTCTCAGCTGCTTTACCGGAAGCCTGCATCTATTATTCAGTATTATTCAGAATGCAGGAGGATTGTCTGGTCAAATTGGCTAAATTAGAGTGCCGACAAGTGCATTATAGTGATGTCTGTGTTCAGGGCTAACAAGTAACAAGCAGGACAGGGCATCATCAGTAAGGCATATGGCCAATGAAATTGAAGCCAGCTATAGATATTGAACATAAAAAAGCTTCCCAATCAGCTTTGCCTGAAAATTTGGGTGTTTTAATAGTCACCTTAGCTGTAGCGATGCGGCCACCACTGCATTAATTTTCTGTCAGCAGGCAGCTCAGATCCATGGGCACCGCCATGTTCATTTACATCTCCAGGCAGTGCAACTCTGTGGGCGCCATCATGTCTATTTTCCTTCGCCCCCACTTTGGTTTTAAAAGTGGCGCGGCGTATGTTCACTTCAGCCGATAGCGCTAATCCATGGTGGCCGCCATGTTTGTTTTCATCAGCACCTCACATTGAAACATGGGGCACCATGTTTGTTGGTTTTCCTCGGGTCGGTTTAGTAACTCTTGGTGGCACTTGGCTCTGACAACGAAAGCCCGGTGTCTGGTGCGATCAATCTTGTGGCAGCCATCACACAAGCTTTGTGTGGTTCTTATCAATATTTCTGTGTTACCACGTGCTCAAGAGGCCACCTTGATCCACCAAGAGCCTCACAAAACATTACCTTAGGTCTTTAGGCTCAGACTTGATTTTTTCAGGGTCTGCTTCCACATCACATTGATTGCATGACGAAAATAAGGAAATATGATGCAGTAGTTCACTTCTGACACAGTGTAACAGACTGAAGAAGACCAGAAAACATTTAACAGTTCAGACTTGTCTTTTAATAAACTTTTGTACATTGCAGACTGATTAATCCTTTCTCGCCAAAAACAACTCTCACCATTAAAACACACCTGTCTCCTCTTATGGAACCCCCCATCCCCCACTCCTTGAGTATGCAGACTCCTTTTTTCCCCATAATCCAGCTTCTTAACGCCCACATTATACAACATACACACCAAAATATAACACAGGAACTGTACTTTTCTGAACCTTTTCTAGCATGCTACAATAGCAAATACAGCTAGTGTCAACAGCAAAATCAAAAGTGTTTCCTTTGTTTGTGGAGTGAATTTCCATTGGTTCAAAAAATATATGTAAACTGTAAACTTTTTGCAACATTTTTAAATATAAGATGAATATAATATATTTTAGAAATGTGAAATTCTAACATAAACTTGTACGTACTATGTGTAATTTAAAATACATCAGATTTCTTAATTGGTTAAAGTCTTCCGTATCTATATCTTTATATATATCTGCCATTTTAAAGGCCCTCCATCATCCACCTCTGCATTTGATCATGGCCTATCTGTAAGCTGAGCTGTACTGAGGGAGATGCTGGGGCCACCTGATCCCCACTTCTCAGAACTCCAGCGATCAGATGTCCCACTTTACTGGCAAGAGTCTGTGTCAGTCTCTAACTGACAGAGTAAAGACGACCAGAAGAGCCAAAATGACCAGATCAACACAAAGACAAAATATCAAGCTAATCAGATAGCATGGACCTGTTCTCTATTAGGTAAATTAGACATGGTGAACTTTTGTTTTATTCATGCGAATATTAATTAATCTGCGTAATTCTTGTATTCTTCTGCTATGTTCTTCCACAGAATAGCTAATCTGAAATCAACCGTAAGTGTTCGAGTCCTGCTGCTAATATGAGTGTATGAAGTAAGTCATGGCTGATCCAGAGGAACTGGAGTCTGTGGCAGGTGTAGATGTTGGGGCTGATGTAAATGAAGAATCTATTCTCTGTATAGAAAGCACACAAACAGATGGTCAGGTAAGACCAGAGAACAGTTGTTTATGTTTGCATACATTAATGAGGTTGAAAAATCACACTACTGGTCATATGCACTGAAAAAAATGTGTAGGGCTTTCGTTGAAACCATTTTCCACAAAAATACTTTTAAAAAAATGGCAATTATATCATTAGGCAAGTCCTTCTTGGTTATGTGCCTTTATGTGCATATGTTTTCTGTAAGAATTGTTTCACTTTTACACCTTGGATGTGTCTTTAGTACAGAAGTTTAACCAAGGGGAAGTAAAAACACAAATCAAACCGAGGATAACTCCACTAAATTGTGATTGCAGATTTTGTGTTTGTTTTCTTATGTAGACCTGGCAACCCTGGGTTTTTGTTATTAATTTAAAATTACTATGTATTTGAACATAAGATGGTACACTTTTCGACTACTGTGAAGTACATCCACTTGAAACAGCCCTAAAATTATAAAAGTTATACAATGATTTTCTTCTTTGGGAACTGACTGGATTGATGAAAGACACTAACAAAATAAAGGAAGATTGATGAATGGACGAATTCAGAACAGAAAGAGACATTCACTGAGAGCTCTGCCCTAAAGAAATTCCATGTGACTGGAAGGGAAGAAAGTTAGGAGGAAGGAAAGTTTACAGTATTTGATTTTAGGTTTATAAGGGCAAACACTATTTTACAAAATAATGGAGAACTACTATATACATATAAAATAAAAAAAATAAAAAATGTTCATTTCATGTCAACTTTGCGTATTCTTACACAAAAATGATGTATAAAAATTTTTACATTTCATCTTTTGCATTTTTGAAGTTATCTGTTATGCATTAAAGCAGTAACGAGGAAACTAAAAGCAATCATTCATTCATTTTCTTTTCGGCTTGATCTCTTTATTAATCTGGGGTCGCCACAGCAGAAAAAACTGCGACCTTATCCAGCATATGTTTTACTCAGCGCATGCCCTTTCAGCTGCAACCCATCCCAGCAAAACATCCATACACACTCATTCACTACGGACAATTTTAGCAAACCCAATTCACCTATACCGCATGTTTTTGGACTTGTGGGGGAAACCGGAGGAAACCTACGTGAACACAGGGAGAACATGCAAACTCCACACAGAAACGCCAATTGACCCAGCTGAGGCTCAAACCAGCAACCTTCTTGCTGTGAGGTAACAGCACTACCTACTGCTCTACTGCGTCGCCGAAACTAAAAACAATAAAGATAAAAATTCAAACATATTATTAGACATAACAGGTTAGTAGATTTAAAATAAATTAAAGTTAATCTACTAATTCCTGAATCTAAATCTGAAAATTATATTTTCTGACATTTTTTATATTTTCTGCTTCAGTTCAATATCTACATTAGCAGGATGATCAAGATGAAACCAGGGTGGACATTTCAGCAAGACCCAAAACACAGCCAAGAAAACTCTTAAATGCTCTCAGAGAGAGAAAATTAAGCTGTAGAATGGCTCAGCCAATCACATCACTAGAATCCAATAGAAAATACAAAACAAAGATCCGATTTGACAGATGAGACCCACAGAACCATCAGATTTTTACACTTTCTTGAGGTCTGAGATAAAAAATCACAGCTGAGCAATTTATGTGACTTCATTCTTCATTTAGAGGCATCTTTAAGCTGCTGTTATCAAAAAAGTCTTTTACAGAAAGAATTAAAAACATTTCAGTGCTTCAGTGCTTTCTTCTTGTCATATTGTTTGAATTTTTGCCAAAATTTGGTTCATTTCCATGTCAATAGCTCCTTTACAAATATTATTCACAGGAAAAACCTTGACATGTTCAACTTTTTTTCCCTTCTTTTCCCCACTGCAGGAAACAGAGCATCAGATATATCCCAACCAATCAGAGGAGGTCTCTGTCACCGAGACAGACATGCCTTCTGTTGATGTTTTGCAAAATGTCAGTCACCTGGACGGTTCAAGTGCCAGTCCTGTCCCAGAAGTCCAACCCACATCTGAAGTACCTTCCAAAGAGCCTCTAACAGAAACCCACTCAACACAACCCAGCCTGTCATTGCCAGTTACTAAAGTCCAGCCCTTTGTCACAGGTACAAATCTCACTTCATCAGAATGTCATGTTGTCTACTATTTTAGATTTATACGACACAGGGTTTATATAGATTTAAATGTTTTTATTTTGAGACTGTTGTTAAATGTGCTGCACATTTTAGTTGTTTAGTTAGTTTTAATGGTGGTTTGGAGAGGGGTCTGGCTGCAGACTCGGTGCAGTCCAATCTGAGCTGCATCCAATGCTTTTTAATCCGCTCACCTAACCCCACCCCTAACCCTACCCGTCACAGTGACGTCACTCACTCCATTGAGTGCATTGTGTTTGACATTGCATCGCTGAGTGATGCAATCTCAGCTTGCATCATAAAGGCTGCATCTATCATTCATTTAGTTTAGTTTAGTTTTCTAACAAACCCTTTATTTAATTTTTATATATTAAGTTTCAGTTTAAATAATTTTATTTTTTACAGATGTAATGGAACATGTTCAGTGTGACCAAAGCAAAGTTTATTGTTTGCACGGCTTACATTAACTTTTGTTTCAATCTATTGTAATCAAAGTAAAATAATGATTTGAAAAGAGACTGAATTATATAAAAAATCATGTATATAGTTAAGCATGTATAGTTTACGTGCCTGTACATTTTTAGTTAGCCCTTTAATTTTTAATTTTTTGTGATTTTTTTTACATTTTATTTTAGTTAACAACAAAGTTTATGGTTGACTTTCGTTTACAAAAATAGCCTTGATACAAAGTTAAAAACACACATTCATAACTGCTGGATTTCACATGATCATCCAGAAACACAATGAGCTAACTCATCCAGTAGCTTTCATTTCAGTCATGCAATACATAAATCCCAACAGTTGAGGATCTTCCATGGCATTTGTCACTAATTAGCTACACAATTAGACACTGTTTCTGAAGGTCAACTAGTATCACATGATGGCAACATCAAGACTTTGTGTCAAGACTGTGGGGAAAATACCAGTAAACACAATGTGATTGAAGTGTCTGCTAAGTTCAGAAATATGAATGAATCTCTTTTTTCATTGATTATTGTTTTATGTGTCTGTTCTCTCAGAGGAAAAAAACCTCCGCAGCAGCTTGTTTGCACGCAGGATGGAGATACTAATCATCACTTGTGTCCTTCTCACTCTCATTATAGTGCTTGGCATTGGACTGGGTGGTGAGTTTTCAACATCCACTGAGTGTACAGAATATCATATAGTCAATACAGAGAATAATCAATACACATATCATTTGCAGCTGGTGACCATGATTGTTTCAAAAATGAATCCAAAAATATGAGATAAAAAATGCAAAGTCTTGAGATGCATTTTAAAAAAAGAGCTTATGGTTTCAATGGTTTGCATGTTCTCCCCTGACTCACTGCTCTTCTCACTGTTCAAACATTTGCATGCACCACATTGCTTTCAGACGCTGCACAACTTCCAGCATTCACAATCCCAACAACCAAAAAAAGTCCAAGATACCTACAGTACATACTACCAAGGACGTATTGACATATTCAGCAAGATGAAAGACATTGAATTGTCTACAATCTCAATAGAATTCATTATGTTTTATGGGCTGGCCAATGCATCCACTATCTTCCAGTACTTAATTAATGAGATTTTTAAAGACATCCAAAATTATTATGTCATAGCCTACACTGACAACATTCTGATCTATTCCAAGTTTGAAGGTAAGCAAATCAATCATTTGAAGACTGTCCTATCACAGAGTCACTAGCTCATTGTAAAAGCAGAAAAATGCAAGTTCCATGTCAAGCAAACCACACTCTTGGATTACAACACACCTTCTATCGGCGTCTTGGCCAACCTCCCAAGCTGTATCCATGTACTTTTTTTCTCATAAAATAAACATGAACAAACGAATGGAGACACTTGTTGGGGGTTCTACCCACCCATTTGAAGTCACTATAGACCATAGGAACCTGGAATATCTGAAAAGTGGCAAATGTTGGAGCCCTTGCCGAGCCCATGGCTCTCTGTCCTTTACAAGATTTCAATTCACTGTTGAAAATCAGTCTTTCAGCGAGAAAGCAAAGCTGATATCCTCTCCCATTGTACTGATCTTACCATGAAAGACTACACTCCTGAGCCATACTACCACCTTTCATAAATATTCCCAGTCAACTGAGGCATAGACTGTTTCTCAATTGCAAGAACGCAGAGAACGGACTTGTGTTCTTGTGGAGACCGGTCTTGCCAGGTGTCCTCGGAGGAACGAATTCTGGAGACCACGAGAACAGAGAACGTTCTTTCTGATGGTCACGTGACCTTCACGTGTTTTTAATGGTAAATAATTTCAACTTAACATTATTCATACAACGACTTATTGTTTTTCCCCATTCCAATATATATATATACTATGCATAAAGACTTTACAAATATACGTTGTACAATATAAATAAAACTGATTTTAATACGAATTACCAAACAAACACCCTTAATGTGTTTATTTCTTTATTAAGATGTCCATGGTGATGTTTATATTCACCATCTCATTAAGGGAAACTCCTGAGTCACCCACACTCTCAAGCTTATCCAAAAGTTGTGGCAAGATTGTCCCCCATCTAATTTCTCAAAGGAACTCCCTTCCAGTCTGCTTAAACCACTGCCAATTCCTGAATGCCCTTGGTTTTCACCTATCAATTGACTTCTTAACCTACTTACCTTAGTCTGACGCTATCCTGGCCTGCTGATCATTTAATATATGTCACCTGTTGTCTTCCTGCTGTATGGGTTACCCGAAGACATTGTATCTGATCTAAGTGCTCAGTTTACTTGTCATGTATGGAAGGCATTTTGATAGAACTGACATATAAATGTGAGCTTAACATCTAAATATCAACCTCAGTTAAATAGTCAAGTTGAACATCTGTATTAGGAAATCGGCAGCCGTGAGCATAACCGGTGTTCCTCCCTACCAACCTGGAAAGTCCAACAATGGCTTTGTAAAGTACTGACCTGAACCCCAAACATCTGCAAAGCAGAAAGCTTAGCCCTAGTTATGTTGATCCTATTAAAATCAAATTAATCTAAATCAATATTGAGGATTTTTCAGCAACACAAACCCGGTGTATGTCCCTGGTGAATGCCAGGAGGTCCTTCTGGGGGAAGAGGGGCATCTAATTATGATGTTTTGCCAGTTTCAGTATTACTGAGGTTTTTTTGATTGATATTGTTATCTGTTGTCTGCAACTTGCATGACATTCGCCTGTTTGCCTGGTTGGACTGCTTGTTAAGATTATTGACCTTGTCCCTGTTTTACAAACTTAAATTCTGGATTGTGATGTTGATTTGTTGAACTATTTCAGTATTCAAAGTAATGCTCCAATAATATTTCTAAAATTATTAAACATTCCCTTATTATTGAAATCCAGAAAGTAAACTGGACATTTGAATAATTACATTAAGGGGCACCTATGGTGAAAAATCTACTTTTCAAGCTGTTTGGACAGACATGTGTGTAGGTATAGTGTATAGACCGTTATATTGGGGTGATATAAACACACCCTTTTTTTTCAATTAAACAACAATAAAACGTGGACCAATTGGAGCAGTTTTTAGATCGACCGCAACTTTGACCTAGGAGTGCGGTTCCCCGAACAAAAATATTGATTGACAGGTGTGCATCACCAAGTCTTCAGTTTGTTGTATCACGTCCGCCCTTTTCAGCGTGTGAGTCAAAGCGATGTCACTAAAGGAACACCCTTGCTCTATTTTCAGATGCTAGGCTCATTAAGCTCAACACAAGATCAATATTCATCACATGATCACTCTCATCAGAATTATTGTTTGTAACTTTAGGTAGGTTTGCAAATGTGTACTTCTCATTGCGTCTACCTTAAACTTTAGCTGTTAGCATTTCTTGCGGTCACAGAGGCTCACTGTGATCCTAGCTAGGTGCAGCTGCAAAATGCGAGCGAGTTGCCTTACGTGCGCGTTCCTTCATTGGAAATAAAATAACGAACTTGCCTTCAGGTCGCACACCAGAAGCGCTGCTCGGCGACACACAGCATCGCGCCACGCAGCACCATGCATTTTAGAATTCTAAACATAGGTATCTATCAGGATACACACAACGAATCAAAAATGATATTGTACTCTCTGCTCGGTCTGTGTCCGAGTCGTACATGTATGGCTGAATGCCAATCCTCTCACTCATGATGCTTCTCTCTGTCTGCCTGTATGTTACCAAACACAAATCAGGAGAGCTCTTGGCTCCGCCCCCTTATTACGTTAGGCGAGAAGTCAAAACTAATTTTCATGTGAAGCAACACAACCCTAAAACAGAGACCAAAATAACACTTTCACATAATAAAAAAAATCTGATGTGTGTTTTGAACTGAACCTAAACTGGCATCCTCAGAAGAATCATAATATGAATATTACATCTTAAAAAGGGGGTAAACTATGTGCCCTTTAAGGTTATCCACAAAATTAATTTCTGTTCTGCACAATACATGAGGATGAGAAACCGGAAATAAAACTATATATATAACTCTTAATTTCCTGAAACAAACTCCAGGACCCCTTTATTAATAATAATTTGTTAGTTTTAATATGAGCCACTTGAATCATTTAGAATTTTACTTGTATTACTTTACTTTATAATTACATTAATATTTTCCCAAGTAAAGCTATTTTAATTTAGCTTGTTCATTTTTACAAAGGTAGCCTCCATTATGATAAAAGGATTTCTACAATACTAAACACACCTTACCAAAGATGAACCAACAGAACTGCATTGAATTATTAACAGACATGTATTAGATTGCACAAGCCAGCATCTGAAAACCTTCATAAGATCTCTCCAACTCAAGTTGCAGAGGTCTAACCCTGGCCACAGCCCTGCATGTGGGCCTACCAAAGAGTCTTTAAGTGTAGATGATGGGTTGTTATTAAATAATTAAGATGTACTTTTACGAGCTACAGAGCAATAAAATGATGAAAGGAATAATTTTTCAATGAACAGTAATTGCATATAATTCCCAATTATCCCACAATTACTAAGCTCCAATAATCAACATATTTTTATTTTAGTTGGACTGAGCTGTGCTGGGAAGTTTCGATGTTTCTCCTCCAGGTGTATTAGCATCTTAGCACAGTGCGATGGGCATTTTGACTGTGAACATGGAGAAGATGAGCTTAGTTGTGGTAAGCACAAAGTACATTTTCATTAGCCATGATCACTTGGTATATGGCTGATCATGTGTCTGTGTGTGCAGTGCGTCTGAGTGGAAAGAGCTCTGTACTTCAGGTGCTTAATGATGGAGTCTGGAGGACGGTTTGTGCTGAGAACTGGAACTCCAACCTTTCACTTTCGGCTTGCAAGCAGCTTGGCTATTCCAGGTAATGAAACAGATTTTCAGTAAAATACCTTAGTTTCCACACCCTCTGCATGTGTCAAATCACATATTTTCCTGCATATTTAACACACCAGAAAGTGATTTAATAGCTTTTTTTCCATGTTGAGGCAAGTTGGAGGTAGTTATTCAGAACACTCCTTCCTACATCATGTGAAATAGTGCAAACCTAATCTTTTTAAGGCATGGATTTAGGAGGTAAAATTATGTATTGTGCTGACTTGCTATGTGGCACTTGAATAGGAAGTACCACCTATAGAAATTCTCAGCTCTTTTTAAAGACTAGCTATCATTCATTCATTCATTCATTCATTTTCTTTTCGGCTGTGTCCCTTTATTAATCCGGGGTCACCTCAGCAGAATGAACCGTAAACTTATCCAGCACATGTTTTCACGCAGTGTGTGCCCTTCCAGCTGCAACCCATCTTTGGGAAACATTCATACACACTCATTCAAACTCATACACTACAGACAATTTAGCCTAACCAATTCACCAGTACTGCATGTCTTTAGACTGTGCGAGAAACCGGAGCACTCGGAGGAAACCCACACAAAAGCAGCGAGAACATGCAAACTCTACACAGAAACGCCAACTGACCCAGCCGAAGCTCGAACCAGCGACCTTCTTGCTGTGAGGCGACAGCACTACCTACTGCGCCACTGTGCCCCCAAGTCAAGCTATCTTGTCTCCAATTTTTGTATTCACAAAATATTTTTATCTTACCTCCTAAATAGTATAAATAATTATAGCAATGTGTTTTCTCTTAAACCCTTTTACAAAGCTTGATTACGGACACAGTGATTGGCTGATAAGGAAGGTGTCTCTGTCAGAGATGTATTTATTGAAATATCGTAGAGGATAATATTATAATGTTGTATTTAACAACATAAATTTGTTAACGGTATTTCAAGAGTTCACACTTAGCTGATGATCTATCAAAAGCTTGTTTGGCATGGTGTCCTGGGAGAGAGCCCTAAGCTCAAGGGATCCTAGAGCCCAGGGATTCCTCCCAGGCCCGGATTGGCTAATCGGGGGGATCGGAAGAATTCCTGGTGGGCTGGTCCATTTTTTGACATTATAGGCCGGAGTGCTATAGCTGCTTGAACACTCAGCAGTCTTGACAATTTTTAAATTTTATTTATTTATTTGACCATTGCCTTGCTAATTAATTTGCTGCAGCTCAGGTCTTTTTATTTATTTTCTCGCAGCCCTGTGAGCAAAATGCAGCCTGCAGGTTAATGATGACGGAACTATCCTTCGACCGCAAACAGCACTAATATGATAGTGAAATTGTGGTCCAGTGGTCAGCACGATGCGTTACGACACCGCCGACCCGGATTCAAGTCTCACCTCAGTGATTATTATCATTATCATTTTTCATTTTTAGTGTTAAGACATTCAATACTGTTTGGGTTACTTATAGGTGTACATATTTTATTTTTATTTTTTGTGTGACCACCGTTACAAAGGACTGGATATCTATAAAGAATTTTGCATAGAATATATATTGAGATATTGCAGTAAAGGACATTGTGATGTTTTAAAGAATAGTGTTGGAGATTTAGCTACCCTTTAATGTTTTGATGTTTATGAAAAACATTTGAAGTTCTAAAGCAACTGTTTCCTTGAAAAAGACATGATAGTGTCATTAGAAACTGAATTGGAAATTAGCTTATTTTAATATAGTCAGTCGTGAACTGAGGTGGGCCATTTTAAGGCTTGAAACTCCAGGACTGAAAAGGAGTCCCATTCCGGCTCTGCTTCGTACCATTCGCAGAGCGAGAGGGGAGCTTGAGCTCGGTGGATCTCGAAACTCCCCAGCTGCAGTATAGCTAAGGGAACACGTGAAAAAAAGGGGGCTAGACAAGTGCTTGATTGTTATGCATGATGTATATCTTTAGATGGTGGGAGGAAACCGGAGAACCTGGGGAAAACCCACGTGAAAATGGGGAGAAAATACAAAGTCCTCACGTAAACGCCCACCGGCCTGGTGGAACCAGGCTAACTACACCAGGCAAACAGTGCTAACTACTGTCGCTGGGGCACTTCAGACTATTTTGGAAGGGCACTTTCGATCCAAGACTAAAAAGGGCATGTGCACTGCACAGGTTGAGCCCTATGTGTGCACGTGCCTGATGTGGAGGAAGAAGGGTTTCTTCCAAGCGAAGATAAAGTGGACTGAAGACTGTGGTTATTTGTTGTAGCTTAGGACTCGTATGTTTGGCCGATCATGATGACCGGCTGTGATAAATCATAAGCATGTGATCCTCTCGAAATTAGTTCAGAAATAAACTTCACTTAAAAATATTGTACATGCAAATAAAGATTTTAAAATTGTCATTAATCAGGGGCAACATGGTGGCTTAGTGGTTAGCACTGTCGCCTCACAGTAAGAAGGTCGCTGGTTCTAGTCCTGAATGGGCCAGTTGGCATTTCTGTGCGAAGTTTGCATGTTCTCCCCATGTTGGCGTGGGTTTCCTCTGGGTACTTTGGTTTTCCCCTCTGTCCAAAGACATGCGTTATAGTGTGGGTGAATTCAATAAACTAAATTGGTCGTAGTGTATGTGTTTGCATGTGAGAGTGTATGGATATTTCCCAGTACTGGGTTACAGCTGGAAGGGCATCCGTTGTGTAAAACGTGCTGGATAAGTTGGCGGTTGATTCCACTGTTGCAACCCCTGATGAATAAAGGGACTAAGCCAAAGAAAAATTACTGACTGAATGAATGAATGAATGAATGAATTTCATTAATTAAATAAGCGCATATTCGTCTATCTATTGTAAGCCTCTAAGCAGAAATGCAAACAAACAGCATATTAATACCATACAGACTTCTTCAGGCTGATATGATGTAGTCTGAACCCAGCTTTATGCACATTAAAATAAGTTTCAAAGTCTCCCAGCCCTTGTTCCTGTTCTTAATTAGTCAGTTCAGATATTTGATCTTTACAATTCAAAGTACAGGGATATTTTCCCAGAATAAATGGTTAAAAGGTTAGTTTACCCAAAAAAAAGAACATTGTGTTCTTAATTACTCACCCTCATGTCATTCACATCCCTGATACCTTAAAGACAAATGAAGATATTTCGGATGATTATCTTTAAACAGCATAGTCCTGACTTGAAAATGTACAGGAAAATATCCTAATATCAAACCATATGCCTTCAGTAGTTCAATTTGAACAAGAACGCTATATAATATAGAGGAGAAGAAACTTTTGAATAACGTCATTATTTTTGTTTTATGCATGCACAAAAGTACATTCTTGAAGCTTCATATTGAACCACTGAAGACACAAACGGCCTGTTTTCACCTGGTCACTTCTTGTGATTTTTTTCTGAATGGATAGCTATTTAATTTTTGAAAACAGATCCATTTACATTTGACTATATGATTGTGTGTCCCCTAAACAGATATGATTCCAATCCTTAAATCCTATGATATCTTTAAATTTAAATCGGTTATGTTGAATAAAACATCAATTACATTGAACTTTATTTAATTAATATTATTCACAGGAATGTAATCTAACGTGAGCTGTTTTTGTCATACAGATATGTGCAAGACATGATTCATAACTGTAAATGCATTCATTATTCATTTTTAACATAATCATGTTTTGTTTTATGCATATTGAGGACATATAAAAACAATATATGGTTTTAACCACATCCCGAAGTGGTCTGAGTGCTTATATCCATCTCGAATGCGTTTTGTTGGGCATTTAAACATGCCCATATCATGATAGCTATCCTATCAGAAAAAAACACATGTAGTGACCAAGTGTAAACAGCCCTATAGACTATTTTAACTATGTTTTTGGAACATTTTTGCTAGAACGAGTCAGGATCATTGTGGTCTATAAAAGCTCAGGGAGCACCCAAATTATCTTAATTTGTATCCTGAAGATCACTAAAGGTCTTTGATTTGGAAAAATTCAAGGGAGAGTCATTTTTATCCCTTTAACTATCCCTTTGAAGGTGCAATATGTTTAAATATATTTATATACATTTAGACCACTTAAAGGTGTAGGAGGGATAAATGACCAAAGATGTATTGTAGTAATGTTTTTCCTGGTCATCTGCATCAAGAGGCTTTGATGGACTGTATTTTGCAGGTAGTTTGCTGTGAGACATAGGACTATCAGGCTAAACCTTTAACTTGCCATAACAAACTTTCATTTCCACAAGTGATTAACTCAAACCTTTCGATTGCATGGTTACTGGTAAAAAAGGCATCAGTCAACTCTTACACGATAACTATTACACTATATGTAACAGCCAACAGCAAAGAAGCTCAGATTCAACATTTCAGTTACATCAAAGGTTTCAGATTCAGTTCCTTGAGGCCACAGGCTTGACAAACGTAGGCTTTGTCACACAGATCCACTGAGAACTTTAAGAAGACTTTTCACCCATTGTAACTCTCCATTCCACAACTCACAGCATAACAACATTCCAAATGTGTCTAGGCCACTCAGGCAGTAAGGGGGAAAGGAATAATACAACTTTCAACCAAACTGCTTAATGGACAATAATAGATCTATGGAAAACATTATACATACCTTGGATATATAAGCATAAATTTTACAGACTATATTCAGCAATGTGAAAACGTACTCAACTGAATTTCGTAGTTTTACATATCTGGACATAATTTAAAAAATATATATATGGTCCTTGGCCGGCCCTTATATTTGGAAGATACAGCCATACATCACATCTCAACACATTAATGCCAGATGGAAACAGGGCCATGAATGCTTTATGCTATATTGCATGCTACCACTGTGCTATTGCTAATGCTATAACATCATGTTTTAAAGCTACTTTACTTTTCTCTCATCTCTTTAAGGTTTGTGGAGTCAAAAGCTCTTCCTCTGTCCTTTATTGAGCAGGATTACCAGAATAACCTGATATCAATAGGACTGAACCAAACAAGTTTTCAGCAACCAGTCAAGATACACAACATAACTAATTCCAGGTACAAATCTATCTCTTTGTAATGGCTGCCTGCTGGGGAAATAAGCAAGAGAAACCATCACATAAGTTGTTACAAATGATTGCAATGGAAATTCTTTTAGTGTCAAAGAAAACTGTATTATTTTCTTTCTTTCTTTCTTTCTTTCTTTCTTTCTTTCTTTCTTTCTTTTTCGGCTTACAATTGGTGGCATATTAAAACAAATAAATCCAAATTAAATGTGTACCAAAACACACTAAAACTATTAAACTGTCATACCACTCATATTGATAATATATAGAACATACCTACTCAGTTCATGATTTTAAATGGCTCTCTTCTAGTTTTAATTATAATCTATTACCACTTCTCTCTTGATTTCCTCATGTTTGAAAGCTGTGTATGAATTGCTAACATCATATCACAATGTGCCAATTGTGGAAAACCAGGGAAAAAAAATAACTTACTAGTCTGTGGGTGCATTCTATTCCACCTTTAGACATCCACTGACAAACTTTCCCTTCTTTGTTCCCTCACCTGAGCCTCCACAGCCATTTTAAAGTGTGTTCCACTTCACCAAGTGAACAATGGAAGCTTACATGGACATACTCTTGATCCCTCGATTTTGATCGAGAGAGAGAGTCAGCTTCATATGTCCACTCCTATGTCCCAGAATGCAACGGGATTGTAACGTCACAACAGTGCTCAAGGGTTTCGGGGATTCCACATAAACCCATTCATATGTTCCGCCAGTAGTGGACACTTCAGTAACTTGTACTCTTTCTGAATGTATCAAACAAAACTCCAACACATGCACAGAAGACATCATGAGCATTTATAGCAAATAAACTAATGTGAATATTATCTCGCTTGCTTTTTGAGCACTGACAGGCAAGGTCTTACATCCCTATGATTGGTCATTGTCTCAACCTGCTCAACAAAAAGGGCTGCTATTGGCTTTAGAAATGAAAGCGCTGTTCACCGATGGTGACTTAAACCCATCCATATGTTCTACCAGTAGTGGACACTTTAGTAACTTAATCAATGATGCACCTCTGAGGGAACAAGAATGAGCAAAGTAAGCTAGGGAAGGGCAGTTTGAATTCATTTGTTTTTTTGTTTTTTTTTGGCCATGTGCTCTCTTTGTCCTGTCTCCTCGTTAGTCCAGGTTTGTCTACAGTTTTTCACCTGTACCTCGTTCTTTTTCTAGCTTGTGTCCTGTTCTAGTTTTGTTTCTGTGTTTAGACTAGTTCTAGCCTAAATCTAGTTTTAGGGCTCTATTTTGATGATCTAGGCGTAAAGTCCAAAGTACAGGGCGCAAAAGAAGGCGTGTCGGAATCCACTTTTTTGCTATTTTAAAAATTTGAAAATCCATTTTGCACCGCGGGGCAAAGTATAACAGGGTTGAGCTTATTCTCTTAATGAATTATAGGTGTGTTTTAGGAATAAACCAATCAGTCTCATCTCCCATTTCCTTTAAGAGTTGTTGTGTTGCGCCATAGCGCATTTGCTATTTACATAGCAGACTTTGTAAGTGGAAAAACTGAGCGATTCACTAGCGAGTTAAACAGACCATCTGCAGCGCGAGAAAGAGAGAATGAGCCTCCTCACTCTTTACTTTCACTCTCTTTCGTTGATAAAGAAACGTGTTGTATGCACGGACATCCATTAGCCTACATAATTACTTTAATTTTTTAAGAGAAAAGATTTGTTTCGAAACTATTTCTTAATTTCTAAAATGGATATTTGCGTATTGCTGTACATCCTGTGTGTATTAAGCAATGTTTAAGCGAGGCGCACAACTAACGCGCTCTGCGCTGGACTTTAGACCTGCTCTCAGCTGGTCTATTGTGCAGTCTATTCCAAAAAATACCCATGCGCTAACAATGCATCTTAACACACATCTTTTTTGTTTAGACCACAACACCTATGGGTGCACATATGAGCGCAAATGCATTTGCTATTTAAACAGTGTGGTGCAAAACGTCACTTGCATTGAGCTGAAACTAGGAAACAAGAATTGCGCCTTGTGCCGCATTGTGCCAGGTGTATGATAGGGCCCTTAGTCTTAGTTCTTTAGTCTTAGATCTTATTCTAGTTGCTTAACCTTTTTTTATTTAATCATTTTTTATTTTTTTAGCTACAGCAAGGTTGTAGTCTTTTGTTTTGCCATTTTGTGTATATTAGCACCAGTTAACTGTTTCTAGGATTTTTTCGTTTTTGTTTTTTTTCTCTCTAGACTTTGTTTAGCAGGTTTTTGCTTTCATACTGTTTTTCTTGTTTCTACTGTTGTCTTGTTTTTATATGTATGTGTTGGTTCTTGTCTTGCTTTCTAAGCAGGTTTCTTTAATCCTTTACTTTTAGTTTCTGGTGATTTCAGTGTTACCACAAGCCTTGAGTGACCTCATCCCTGAACTGCCTGTTCTCCTGTTTCTGTCAAACCCTATTGTGCGGACTTTTCTCCTGTTTTGTTTTTTTTACCTGTAGTAAATTTACTTTTTCTCCAGGCCATTCTGCATTTGGTTCCACCTTTGCTTTTAACCTGACACTCCTGGGGCCCATACCATGATATTGGATAAACTGGCTAGCTAGTTAACTTTTAGCTTTACTTAGTTTTACAATCTTGGGTTTTAGATAACAAGAAGGCAGCTCGACTTTATTCATTCTTTGTTGCAGTGTTATTATGGGCCAGGAGGGTATTCCAGAAAGCTGGGTTGACTTAACATCTGCTAAACACTGAATCTTGATCGATAAAAGCAAAACCTGCTTACTGTACACCAAAACACCTTAGAAGAGTTATTTTAATAAACCTCCTAAAGAAAATATCTAAATACCTAAAGCCATTTTCAGTGGATTGCAGAATTCACAAGTGACATTTGAAAGTCACAGCGAGAAAAAAGCACAGCATTCTTTACAGAGACGGAGTTTATCCTTGCTAAGCAGAGTGTGAACACTCCGTGGCTAAATGATGCATATGGGTTCATCACTTGGGATTTTGCATAACTGGCATCGATTCCCAGCATGCGTGTAGACCAAGCCGGACATAGCACTGGGCCAGGCACATGGCTCCTTTGCCAAGTCGGGTGCGGGGGGCCTCTGAGGAACTCTCTAGGGTTCACCAGGGGGGGAACTCGCCAAGCAGAGCAAAAAAAAGTGCATGTATCTCCGGGTTAGGGAAAGTGGTACGGCAAGCATTTTGACACCGAGCTTTAGCATCCTCCTGATTGACTGGTGTTACTAGGAGGAAACCAACTTCACTTGAAGATTATAAAATCTCGCAAATGTATTAGGTGTCACCCAGCCTGCAGCTCTACAGATGTCTGTTAAAGAGGCGCCGCATGCTAACCCCCAAGAGAAGGCAATACACCTTGTCGAGTGTGCTCTTATTCCCGGAGAACAAGGCTCGGCCTGGCACTGATAAGCGAGAGTGATGGCATCAACTGTCCAGTGGGCAAACCTCTGTTTAGATGCGGCACATCCCTTCTGCCAACCCCCATAACAGACAAAGAGCTGCTCAGAAGATCTTATGTGCGGTCCACAAGATTTTATCTTAACATTGTGGTCCACATACAGTAAAAGCACAGAGTATGAAAGTGACATAGCATAAAGAGGGCTGGATCTGCCTCTTTTGTCTACCCAGAGGAGAGCTGTTCTCGGAGTGTTCATAAAGGATCTCCCGCTGGATCTAATCTCACTATATTTGATAAATGTGATATTTAATTCGTCTAACAACATATTCTCTGACTTTGGTCACTTGAATCTATTACTTGTTCTCGGGTAATGTGTTTTGGCTAAGCGCAAAGACAAGTTAATAATTAATGGAACCACGTACATTCTGTATATTGACTGATTGTTTGCCTTTATTTCCTTTAATGTATAAACTTATTGTACGTCATAGTGTTATGGCCATTATTGATTATTAAAACTGATATTCAGCAAAAGAGAGGGTATGTTTCATATTTTCACTGAAAATTAAAGGAGGCAGTAATGTTATAGACTCTGTTTTGTTATGAATACTCCTACAGTGAAGATTACACTCATATATGCTGCACAACGCCTCAACATTTCAGCTGTCTGTTAAGTTGTTATTATCAAAATGAAAATAGCAGTTTCTCATATCATGTTTTGAATTTACTATTAAGATATAGTAAAACAACGTAGCCAGGATGAAGTGAATACGGTTATAAAGTACATGTTCCCTTTGAAGATTTACCTGACATGTCCTCGTGAGTTTGTTTTCCATATCAAACTTGCAAAGTCTGAACTTGCAAGGAGAGGATGCAGGACTGAACTGTGTGTGTAGGCTACTTAATATTGAGGAAAAAACCCCAATTAGAGAGGCGAATGTCGGCAGCCCTGCCTCCATTTTCAGATGTCTCTGTTTTCTCCCATCCACACTGAGACAAAGTAGCAGAATTTTAGAATGAAGACGGACTCTTCAGCGTTTCCAAAACGCTCCGTTTTCGGCACTCGAAAACTCCGGCGTAGGGTGAACAGATGGCATAACCGTAGCAAAACGTAGGCGTTTTCAAACTAAAATGCATTAGTGTAACAGGGCCTTAATCCTCCATGACCTTGCACAGAGGGGGGGGGGGGGGTATCAGCTGTGAGCTAGTGGATCCGTGCCAAGAAGGGCCTCGGATTGTGAATAAAACAGCTGCCAATGGGTGTTTTCATAAGAAGAAAACAGGTCAACCTGGGCTTACTTGAAGCGCTCCCATATCAGCTGGACCGCACTGGGGTGGAGTCTCCATTCTCCCAGGAACAAAAGCTACCATTGCCGTGCTGTTGTCCCTCCAGCACTGGTTAAAACACTGTCAACAGCTCCAGACAATTGATATGCCAATGCAGTTGGGATCTAGTCTACAAACCTGCAGCTACATGCTCTTTGCAATTAACCCCCCAGCCCGTACTGGAAACATCTGTGATGGCAACATGCTTGGTCAATTGTTCTAAGGACAATCCAGCTTGTAGAAAAGCAAGGTCTGTCCAAGGACTGAGCGTGCAGCAACACAGAAGAGTGATGGTCACCCGGTGCGCACCCGTATGCCATGCCCATCTGAAGACTCGTTCATGAAGCCAGTGTTGAATTGGTCTCATATGAAGCCATTCAAGCAGCGATGTGGATGCCATATGTCCCAGGAGCCTCTGTGTTGTTTCAGTAATACCACTGTTTTCCCATCGATCTGTTTCAAACAGATTAGCATTATCTCGGCACCTTACCAAAGAGTCATGGAGATTGAGTCCAGCTCAATAGAGCCCGCTATTCATCTCAGCTGGAGGGACCAGCTTGATTGCATCCTTTGCCCGGAGGACAGCAATCTCCTCAAGAACGACAGGGGCGGACACAAAATAGACCTTTCTGAAATACACGCCCATTTGGTGAACTGAATCACATAGCTCCATAGTCTAATTGCTTGAATGAGCTACTTTGACAGGCCAGGCTGTGTAAATCAGGCTGGCAGGGCCCACACGATGGGAATGGAAATGCTCAACTGGGGAAGTGGCATGTCCAGGGGAAGAGCTGAACATAATAAAGGGTCTCTAACCTCCCTCCCTGGATCAAACGAGGTGGCTGGAGGAGTTAGAAAAAGGAGCCTGTCTTCTGGCACTCTTGTAGCATGTAGCAAAATGCACCGGCGCTGAGAGCTAGAAGGCAACGCATTCCAGACTGGCAGTACTCTGGCTTGCACACCCGGAGAGAGGAAATTCTGCTCTTTTTTTTGAAAATGTGGGTGCCACCAGTTATTAAGCCAGCAGCTTGATGCTGTGAAATGTTTCCCAGCCTCACACCAGGGAAAGAGCAGGTCCCGGTCTCTCCGGGGAGCCTGTCTGATGGGCGCTTTATGGTCCGTTTACCAGACTTAACAGCACCCTGGGGCGGGGGCATCTGCTGCCTGCGAGGGGCTTCGTACTGCCACTTAGCTGGTGGAACGAGCTGCAGAGCTGGAGCAGATATTGAAGCCGCAGGTGGACGCTCTTAGCAAGGAGCTGTCGAAAAGAATGAGACCGGAGGAGGAGCAGATTTAGGAGCCCACCGGAAGATGACCTCTCCAATTGCACTCGACTGCTCTCTCACTGCCAAAAACTCCTGGGTAATGTCCCAGATGGTGTTGCTGAATAGGCTGGCCTGGCATATGAAAAAGTGAGCTTTGTTACCATTGTACATATCGGCCAGGTTCAACCAGAAGTGGTGTTGCTGGGCCACTAATGTGACCATCGTCCTTCCCATGGCACAGACGGCCAACTTGGTGGTCATAGGAGCATAGTCGGTCACCGTGCGGAGCTCATGCATAAGGCCTGGGGAGGAACCACTCTTGTGCAGCTCGGCCAGTGCCTGCGTTTGGTAGCGCTGGTAGGTTGGCCATAGCAGGCAAGGCAGAGGAAGCCTTGGAGACTCAAAGAGGCTGGTGGTGAAGTTACCTCCAGACCTACCACTGAAACTGGCCAGGAAAACACAGCTATCATATCTGATTCCTGCTTCGAGACCTTACTTACCACACCGGAGGGAGGAAGCGAATCTGAACTGTCATCAAAACATGACAGCCGTGGAGGAGTGTGGAGGAGTGAGGGGTCTATGGGCCTGAAAGCCTCGGGTTAGCTGTAACTATAATCCTCAGGCCTGCCCAAGTTTTAACTGACTTATGGTCCATGAGCACCGCAACTACATGCTGGACCCCCAAGCATGTGATGCAATACTTGTGCCCATCATTGTGTGAGAGAGGAAACCACCACACCCAGAAACACACAGTCGCAATGACTTCTTTAAAAAGATTTGCTGCTCTGTCGTGTTGTTCTTTTAGGGAAATCTGCTCTCAAAGAAATCTGCTATTTTAGGCATCTAACGAAATGCCCAATAGACAGGAAAATGCCAGTAAGACAATGAGGCTGTCTGAAACAATAAGTCTAAATGCAATCTCAGTATGCGCAGGTTATAAACTCTGATAATAATTAATCACCAGAATCTGCGGAGCTGTGCTCTGCCATCTCATAAGCCTTCATTGGCCCATTCTATTACTCTTCAGTGTGATTGGTCATCTAGGGAACTCCCAAAAGTGTCTAAGACACACACTGAGGTTACCTCTGATGGGTAATATGACTCCAGTTTCAAAAAAGTGTCATTCACTATCTTCTTGGACTGAAAACATAAAGGAACTTAAACAGTGATTCTTACTAAAATCATGTAATGTGTAATGGTGCTTTCAAGCCATGTCAGATGTTTTAGAGTTGAATGCATGTGAACGCTAGGCTGCTATTACAAGTTTTAGAGTTGTGGGCATGTCAGTAAAAAACATAACTAAATCTATAATAGAAAATTATTCATCAGTGACAAAACACAACTGATGCAAAACCTTTGGTCCTTATTTTCTATTAGCAGAGTCATTAAACGCTGCTGTATTTACTTGTAATTTATCAAAATTAGGTACAACACAATCGTGTGACTTAATCACAACTAATTTCATTTTTTTATAGAAACATCCCTGGAGGACTTACAGCGTACTCACACTATGCTATTCAAATGCTGTGCTATCTTAAAAGGAATCACTATTTACTCCCCCTCAAGTGGTTATAATCTCTGAGTTTCTTTCTTCACTTGAACACAAAAGATGTTTTAAAGAAAGCTACAAACCCGTAACCACTGACATTAACAGTTAGTAAAACAAATACTATGAAATTTAAAGGTATAGTTCACACTAAACACAAATTCTTTCATTATGTACTCACTTTCATCATAGTATTTGTTTTCGCACAAATGGATGTCAATGGTTATTTTCTGTAGTTTTCAACAGAACAAAGAAACTCAAACAGGTTTGCAACGAGTAAAGAGAGAGTAAATGATGACTGAATTTCCAGTTTTTGGGTGAACTATCCCTTTAATTATCTACTGTAATAAAGTTCAGTATGGTCACCATGAGCTCTAAGAGTAAATGTGTAAAAAGTGTGGTGACAACAACAAAGAATCAGAAAGAGCTTTATCGTGAGGTATGTTCGCACAAATGAGAAATTTATTTTCATGACAGAGCTTCAACAGTGCAACAGAATTGCAGAGACAGGACAAAAAAAAAAGATAATAAATATATTTTAGAAACAGAAGTAGTGAATGCAAATATACAAACTGACAAGTGTATGTACAGGTATATTACTATATGCAATGTTATATGTGCCGATGTTATGTGCAAATCGGCATGTTAAGTATGTTGTTAGGTAAATAAGTGTATATGTGTATAAAAAGTGATGTTTTGTTTCACATTTATGAGATGGATTGCTTGAGGGAAGCAACTGTTTCTGTGTTGGGATGTTCTGGTGCGCAGTGCTCTGTAGCATCGACCAGAGGGTAAAAGTTCAAAGAAGCAGTGTGCTGGGTGTGAGGGGTCTAGAGTGATTTTGGCAGCCCTTCTGCTCGCTCTGGAAAAGTAAAGTTCTTGCAGAGTAGGGAGGGTTTTACCAGTGATTTGCTCAGCAGTCTGAACTATAAAACATAGCCTTCCGAGGTCAGATTTGGTAGCTAAACTAAACCAGACAGTTATTGAAGTTCAGACCCTACAGAAAAATCCAGCTTAAACCAGCCTAGGCTGGTTGGCTGGTTTTAGCTGGTTGACCAGCCTGGTTTTAGAGGGGTTTTGGCCATTTCCAGGCTGGTTTCCAGCCATTTCCAGGCTGGTCTTAGCTGGTCAGGCTGGGAGATGACCAGCTAAAACCAGCTTGATCAGCCTAGAAAGGCTAGGAGTCCAGCCAAAACCAGCTATGTCCAGCTTAAACCAGGCTCGTGAAGCTGGTTTTAGCTGGATTTAGCTGGTCCTTTTCCAGCCTGACCAGCTAAGACCAGACTGGAAATGACTGGAAACCAGCCTGGAAATGGCCAAAACCCCTCTAAAACCAGACTGGTCAACCAGCTAAAACCAGCCAACCAGCCTAGGCTGGTTTAAGATGGATTTTTCTGCAGGGGAGGACTGATTCAGTGATGGAAGTGTAGAACCCTTTCAGCAGCTCCTTTGGAAGGTTGAACTTCTCCAGCTGATGAAGGAAGTACAGCTTCTGTTGAGCTTTTTTGACAATGAAGTCAATGTGAGTGTCCCACTTCAGGTCCTGAGAGAAGATCCGATTCAACTTTTCATTTATACCAGGGGCATCAAATTTGCATTCTGAATGGACGTCAATCAATGGAGGAAAGGTGTGAAGTAAAATATAAAGGGATTTCATTAAAAAACATCATTCTCATTAAGTCAGTTAAGGCTTAAAGAGCCATGAAACCTCCTGTTTCAGCAGGATGTTTCACACCTGTAGTTTGGAAAAGTCAGGAAAGTGAGTGTATTTAATTCTGGGTGGGAATGTCGGGAGAGGGAAAATGGAAAGGGTTTGAATAAAAATGGGAGTTGCCATTTGGGCTCGCGCTGTGGACCAAGGAAAAACAAACACACACGCAGGGGAGATAGACAGTGTGTTTAATGATGGTGAAATGTTTGATACTGCACGTCGTATATGAGAAAAAAACCTCTGCGTTTCTCTGTAACTCAGAAGCACTCAGTAGGTCAGAAAGCCGTGTGTGTAGACTATCCTGTCACAAAATGCGGCAAAAATTAAACACGACGGTCGGCAATAGTTTGCTTACAGTGTTCACGTGAGAACAAAGAAAGGGCACTGATCGCACACATTTACCAAATCTGTAGACAGGACAATCAGCACATACTAAAGCTTCGTCTTTTTTTAAAGGAGACGAGTGGCAAATCCGCATTTCACAATTTTCATATGAGAAATGCTCTCGAGTAAAAAATGTTCCAAACAAACGTATTTCTGCCGCGCGTCGCGTGCACGGATCCACACGCGAGTCCAGCAGCGCTCTCATAGAGAGAAGATGAAAACAAAAGCTTTCCTGCAGCACATTATAAAAGCAACACTGACGACCCGTATCTCCAAACATTTCTTATTCTTTTCCCACTTTTTTTGGCAACACGACGTGTGCCGTCTCTCTGCTATCTGAACACTGTTTCAGGTTCAGTCTAAGAAAGCTAGCATGCATATTAATGTAGTTGCAGGGCATACTTAATAGAGCACGCTGATTGGTTTGAACCAAGCCATACTCATGAATCAATGCAACACACTCAGAGACGTAATACGGGACTCCCAGGTACAGACATCCAGTCTACAAGCTAGAATACACGCTAAGATCTCATGACCGTGACGCAGCTTCAAAAACTAGTTTCAAACCGGAAGTACGAATTTGCTCGAAATAACGTAAAAACAACAAATTTTCACTTTTTAGTGAAATATAGGTGTCCTAATAGTGTTTTTAGCAGTGTGGGACACATATATGACACATATATGCTCAAAAAATGTGTTTTGGTGTTTCGTGACCCTTTAACATCATATCAGCTTACCTTTAAACATTGGTTTTGCATTGGTAAATTTTCCAAATTTTACACCACACTGTAAAAAAGCATTTCCACACAATTTATTCATGATTTCCCACCACAAATAGATTAAGTTAACATAACAAATGTAAGTGGATTGAACAATAAACAATTAAGTTGCCCCCAAAAAATCTCAAGATTTGCATTGATAGGTAGTGCTGTAGCCCCACAGCTAGAAGGTCGCTGGTTCGAGCCTCAGCAAGTTGGCGGTTCATTCCACTGTGGCGACCCCAGATTGATAAAGGGACTAAGCCGAAAAGAAAATGGATTAATGAGTTTGTGTGTGAATGAGTGTGTATAGATGTTTCGCAGTACTGGGTTGCAGCTGGAAGGCCATCCGCTGTATAAAACATATGCTGGAAAAGTTGGCAGTTTATTCCGCTGTGGCGACCCCTGATTAATAAAGGGACTAAGCCAAAGGAATAAAAAAAGTATCAGATAGTACAGTGTGTGCAACCTTGTATGCATTTCTATGGAACTGTCACAACTCAAACAGAAAGTGATGGAGCTCAAGAGTATATTGTGATGAAAGGCAACTGAATCCAACTGAAGCCATTTTTTTGGAATTCGTTTTAATCCTTTAACTCCCACCCTCTCTAGTTTAACTCAAACCATAATTAACCAAACCAGATCCAGCAAATCAAGTCTTTCAGGATTATTTACAAAATATGAGAATGCATGTTGGCACTACACAGACAAAAAGATCTGTATTTACCTCCAAATAACCGAAGCTTTAATCCTATTGTTTTTCTTTAGGGATTTAAAAGCAATCTCATTTATTCTTATGATCTCATAAGGTGTTATTTGATTTTTAATACTGTGACTTCAGTGAAACTGCCATTAAATACTATGTAATGTAATACACCCTGCTGTGATGCTATCAAGAATGAACAATGTCTGTGCCATCTACCTGAAAATGTTGTTGGGAAATTTGATCATTCAGGTCCTTTTTCATTTCACTTTGTCATGCGGAAAGTCAAAGTCCTTGGGAAACAAGTTTTGTCTTCTTTTCACTGCAAGTCATATTACTGCTTTTGCTATAATGCACAGATGAAAAGCTGTGTTTGCCTTGCTTGGGGCACTTTAAGAGGTTTTTGCTTTTTACTTTGTTCTGTTTTCAATTTCCCCTTTCAGAGTCTTTGAATGTGATGCTTTCACATCTAAGCTTTTCATTTACCTTCGTTTTTTCAAATAATCCACTGCAGATTAATATGATCCTAAGAAATCTCTAAGTCAAACATCATTATTATTTTGTAGACTTACTTTGCAGGTAAAAAGACCACAGTCCCATCTATCTCATCCCATCTTTACTCATCTATAACAATAATAATAATAGGAAAGCAATTTGAGTTTTTTCTTTATGTGGAACACAAAATGAACACACAATGTCCTTTTTCATGTGCATATGGTTTAAAAAAGCAGAAAACAAGCATTGCGGTCAAAGTTATTTGAAGTAATGCTATAGTTCTTTTTGTGGGAGTTCTTGGGACCCCTAGTTGTACAGTAGTGGATTATAGAACAGCACAGAAATAAACATCATTTTTACAAGTTGTTTTTTTATCAATCTCATAATTAAAAAAAAACTTTTTTCTTAAAGAATCTTTTGTTAAATATTTATTTGATCTATAAATTGTAACCAGTCTTGTTGTGTACACTGTAAAGCAAATTTTGGGGTTCCACACAATTCTATCATGTTGTCCAAACATAAATTGAGCTGACAGTGCAAAATTATCAGTAGCCATGTTTCCATTCACATATTTTATGCACATTTTGGATTATCACATAAAAATGCACATACATTCTGCACACACATTCTGAAAGTGTGCATTACAATGCACACAACTAAGTAGGATAAACGTTTTAACTGATAAGAAAAAAAAATGCACATAAACTATGATGGAAACACTTTTACCAGAAAAACTTTAGTATGTGATTTTGTTATAAGAGATCATGTGATGATGAAATAGATGAGACACTCAGCTGACCACATTATAGAACATCTGAAATGCTGTTTTAGTCATTCGAAAATGTCTTAACCAAAGTCCGTCATCACAATGGTTCAGTATTATTACAGTACATCCAGAATTGTGTTGAGCATCTGCGCTCTCAAAGAGTCTACCGAGGTAGTCATTTATTATACAAGAAAAAGTACGTATTTATGTAACTTTATATACCAAAGCAAATTCCCTTTTTCTTTTTGATATTTGCCACAAGTTTTTCAGAAAGTGACGATATTGTTTTCTTTAATTCATTGGATATAAAGGCTGCATTATTCGCAAATCTGTTATGCAGTATTTTAGTTTTGCGCATAAACTTAATTTACATCTTTGAATAGAAACATAACTAGTGATAGAGTGATTAGATGCCACCCCTCAAGAACTGCCCCTGAATTGAATATGGTGCATTCATTTCATTAGTCATTTCTAACTCTTGTCAACACAACAATCAGAGGTTTCAATTTTCGTTTTGAGGGTGCAGAAATTGTTTTAGGCAGAAATAACCACATTATGTCATAACATTTTCTTATCTCTTTTCCTAGTAAAACTAAGTGCAGTCTGGGAATGGTGACAGCACTTAAGTGCATAGGTAAGCAAATGTTTGCCTAAAGGTAAGTTCATGTTCAGTTCAGTCTCAGTAATCATATTTTGTATTTCTGCACAGCTTGTGGTTCAAGACCCAAGTTCAGCGCTCGTATAGTTGGTGGCAACCTGTCAGCTGAGGGTCAGTTCCCCTGGCAGGTCAGCCTACACTTCCAGAATGAGCACCTCTGTGGCGGATCCATCATAACGTCCCGCTGGATCCTCACTGCTGCCCACTGTGTGTACGGGTGAGTTAATGCCGTCCTCATCAATCCCCATTCACACAGTCATGTGTAAATGACCATAGTCTGATTTCCATGCAGGATTGCTTATCCTATGTATTGGATGGTCTATGCGGGATTGACCGAGCTGCCACTAAATGCAGTAAAGGCTTTCGCCGTGGAGAAGATCATTTATCACAGCCGCTACAGACCCAAAGGCCTGGACCATGATATTGCTCTGATGAAACTGGCGCAGCCCCTCACCTTCAATGGTACCTTGTTTTTTAAAGTGCAAATGACTCTATTGAAGCACCACATGGGGTAACGTTTCTTTTAATCCAGCAAGTGTGAGGAACTGATAGCTGTGATGCAAATGGCCGGTCAATCTTATCTCGTGTTTTGCATTCACTTTGACAAATGACTTGTTTGATGGACTGATATCAGGATGTTTCTCAGGTATGGTGGAGCCTATCTGTTTGCCTAACTTTGGAGAGCAGTTTGAGGATGGTAAAATGTGCTGGATCTCAGGATGGGGTGCCACTGAGGATGGAGGTGCGTTTGAGGATTTAAAATGAAGTTCACTTAAGAGAAGAAGTTCACTTAAAAATGAGCTGGTTGTAATGTTTTATGAATTTATTTGCCTTCCGTTGAACAAAAAGGAAGATATTTTGAAGAATGTTGGAAACCAGTTGCCATTCAAATATCATACTAAAATTTTAGTCATGCACACAGTCATACACAGTATACGATATGCAGTGAAATGTAATATGACGGCCCAAGACATTAAAAAAAGGTCATCAATAGCATAGGACTGGAATAAAAGAAGCCAACAAAAATAGATATGCAAGATGGAAAACTTGATTATAGATTAACACTATTTACAATTAAAAAAAAATACTGAATTGAAATGGGATTTTAATGTCAATGCATAGTGGACACATATAATACTTTGCGAGTTAATGGCTGCTACTTTCCAAAATTCTTTAGAATTTCTTCCTTTAGGTTTGTTTTATCCAGGCCAGTGCCAAACTTTTCAGCCCATGACTTCCAAAAAAAAATGTTCCTGACTAGTGACCCCTACTATCCTCAAAGGCAGTTATATTATCTATATTTATATACAAACATTGCATGCAATGGCGCGCACACACAGACACCAAGAGGCCTATATAAACACAAGCATATTGACAACACACACCAAATGTAACAGTCTAACAACCATATAACTTTGATAGTAATTTATTCATTTCTTTAGTTTTTACATTACCGCACCTGATGGGTGGGCAAAATTTGCGGAGCACAGCAAGTTCATTCTTGGTTTAATATTCTATATATACTAATAATATTGGAGACCATTACCCGGAGATTATTTTCCATGTTCAGTTCAGACCTGTATTTTTTATATTTTGGAAACATTTAAATATAGTGCCATAAAGTCAGTCAGATGCAATTGCTGCCATTGCTATGTTGTGTGTTCAATTGCGGAAAAATAAAATCAACAGCAGATGTTTTTTTTTAACCTGTTGTATTTTTAATGTAAATTTTATCAAGAATTGTTATCTTTTGTCATTTCTATTTTTGTTTGAAAAAAATATTTGAATAAATCTATAGTTGATTAGATAAATATATTTATTTACTTTTATATCTTTTACATTTCCTTATGTTAACCTAATTTTTATCTTTTTAATTCATTTAATTTTTTATAATCTCAATGCTAACTGTTCAGGATGCCCTTGTTGTCTATGAAATACATGATTAGTCTTTCTGGATTTATATTTTAAAACAAATATTGGCAGAATACACAGACATTTTATGGCTTTATAGGGATAGTTCACTCAAAAAATGTTCCAAACTTGTTTGCAACATTTTTCAGAATATCTTGTTGTGTGTTGGACAGAAAAAAGAAGTTCATATAACTAAGTATGAGTAAATGCTGAGGAGAAAAAATTTCTGGAATGATGGCAACTGCCAGCAGGCTCAAATAGCAAGACAAATCATTACACCATGACAAATGGAAAGCTGAAAATAAAAATAACATCCCATCACCTAAAGCAAGCCTTAGTATTTTTAGATCAGTCAGACTAAGGCCCTGCTGTTTATGCTGTGGAAAATGCAGTTCATAAACCGCTGTGCTAAAAAAGATCATTCTGATTTAAATAATTGACCCAAGAAGAATATAAAGTGGGGTCTGACATATATATGTGGTGTACACACCAAATGTGTTTTGTGTTCTGTGTTTTAGGAGATGCAAGTGTGTCTCAGCACTGTGCAAGTGTCCCTCTGATCTCCAATAAGGCCTGCAGTCAGCCGGAGGTTTACCAGGGCTATCTAACAGCAGGGATGATCTGCGCTGGCTATCTGGATGGAGGAACAGACTCCTGTCAGGTACATCATCTCATCTCATAGACTGATATATACAGTACTGGAGTCCATACAGAAGATATTTATTGATCCGGGCTGCGTTATTTGTGCATGTAATTATATTTAAGCTCTTTATTCTGGATAAGTGTACGTTTACTGATCCATGTGTGAACAGGAACAGCAGGTTATCTCAGTAAACTTTGCATTAGCATGTATGCCAACATTGCAATATTACTGTGCAAACATACATTAAATACTACAGTTTAACTCTCACCGTCCTACAGGTGGACATTTTTCTGTATAACCTACATATTTTACACATTTTTAAAATTGTTTGTTTGTCTAAACCAGAAGTTATCTTGATTAACTATATATAAATATATAAAACTATATATAACTATATATAAATTAACTATGTATAATATGCATATATACAGTGCATTCGGAAAGTATTTATAGCTTTTATAGCTTTATTCACTCTTTTCACTTTTTTTGTTACAACCTTATTCCAAAATGGATTAAATTCATTTATTATTAGTTTATTATTATTATATTTGAATATGATGCCACAAGCTTGGCACACCTGTCTTTTGAATTTTTTGCCCATTTCTCTTCGCAGTACCTCTCATGCTCTAACAGGTTGGATGGAAAGTGTCGATGTACAGCCATTTTCAGATCACTCCAGAGATTTTCAATATGATTTAGATCTGGGCTCTGGCTGGGCCACTCAAGGACATTTACTGAGTTGTTGTGAAGCCACTCCATTGATATTTTGGCGGTGTGCTTTGGGTCATTGTCCTGCTGGAAGAAGAACCTTCACCCAATTCTGAGGTCAAGAGCACTCTGAAGCAGGCTTTTATTCAGGATGTCTCTGTACGTTGCTGCATTCATCTTTTCCTCTATCTTGACTAGTCTTCCAGTTCCTGCTGCTGAAAAACATCCCCACAGCATGATGCTGCCAGCACCATGCTTCACTGTAGGGATGGTATTTGCCTGGTGATGGACGGTGCCTAGTTTTCTCCAAACGTAACGCCTGGCATTCACTTCATATTGTTCAATTTTAGTTTCATCAGACCAGAGAATTTTGTTTCTTATGGTCTGAGAGTCCATCAAATGCCTTTTGGCAAATTCCAGGCAGGAAGTGGCTTCTGTCTGGAGCTGGAGCTCAGACAGAGTGACCATCGGGTATTGATCACCTCCTTGTCTCAGCCCCTTCTCCCCCGATCACTCAGCATAGATGGCCAGCCAGCTCTAGGAAGAGTCCTGGTGGTTCTAAACATTTTTCTTTCACATGTGATGGAGTTCACTGTGCTCATTGGAACTTTCAGAGCAGCAGAAATTGTTCTGTAACCTTCCCCAGCCTTGTGCCTCCTGTCTCAGAGGTCTACAGACAATTCCTTTGTCTTTATGCTTGGTTTGTGCTTTGACATGCACTGTCAACCCTGGAACCTTATATAGAAAGGTGCAGCATTTTCAAACCATGTCCAATCAACTGAATTTACCACAGGTGAACTCCAATTAAGCTGCTGAAACATCTCAAGAGTGATCAGTGGAAACAGAATTTACATGAGCTCAGTTTAGAGCTTCAGGACAAAGGCTGTGAATACTTATGTACATGTGATTTTTAATAAAAAATTTTTTTTTTCTAAATTTGCAACTATTTCAAAAAATCTTTTTATTGTGTGTAGAATATTGAGGAAATATATTAATTTAAACCATTTTGGAATAAGGTTGTAAAATAAACATTGGAAAACGTTTAGCACTATAAATACTTTCCGGATGCACTGTAATCCAGGCTCGTGCACAGACCCTCACAGGACCCTCAGGGGCACCTCAGCCAATGAAAGCAAAGGGGCAGTGGCTCTAGCCACTGGGCCACACCCCTGTGCGCGGCCCTGCTGTAATCCCACATGAAAAAAAAAAAAAACTGTCATTTATAGTATAATATAGTTTGTTGTGTCCCATACTAAAGTACTTGAATTACTGTGTTGTAGTAAGTCTTTAGTAATATAAACAAGTTGCCCAATATTACTTTCACTACATGTATTATACTACAATACACTACAGATTACTGTAGTAAAAATGAAAAAAAAGGGCAACCAGCTTCAGGACATTTGTGAGTTTACTTAAATCGAGTCAAGCGCAGTACTTGCGATGAAAGTTGAGTCAACTCAAAAAAAAAAGCTGTGCAGCAAATTCTGCCTTACAATTTTGAGTTGAGTCAATATATTTTTTTACGGTGTAGAGCAGGGGTGGGCAAACTCGGCCCTGGAGGGCTGGTATCCTGCACAGTTTAGCTCCAACTCTAATCACACACACCTGCTTATAGATTTCTAGTGTTCTTGAAGATACTGATTAGCATGTTCAGGTGTGCTTGATTAGTGTTGCAGTTAAACTATGCAGGACAACGGCCCTCCAGGACCGAGTTTGCCCAACCCAGGTGAAGAGTGTGTATTACAGTTCATCAGTTCACTATAGTTAATACTACAGCATGCTGTAGATTTATTAACAAAGCGCTGTAAATATTATTGGTTATATGGTTCAAAAACATGATAGTTTATTTCATCTGGTAGATCTAATTAAGTAAAATAAAAAGTAAATATAATTAAACGTATTTTGATTCTGAACTTAAAATATGGTGTGACAGTTAAGAGGATATAAATGTAAAATAAGGTTATTAAATGTAAAAACCGTAATTACTTTACTCTGTACATTTATTTATTCATTTATTTGTATATTTAATTATTTATTCCTATGTTTCTAATTTAGTCAGCCCTGGCGTAATAGAATATGTGATCAAACTTTCCTTTCGTGGTATTGCCGTAATTAAGAGTAAGGACTTCTTTTCATTCCTCTTGGGCGGGTTTTCAGATGTCATTTGTCTGGAAAATTTTCTTGGACCTGGAAACCCAGTGCACATGTCTACATTAAACAGTGTAGTTGAGTGAATTGGAGTGTCTAAAGCACATCCGTATCTTGTTGAAATAGGGTGATAGCGGTGGTCCTCTGGCATGTGAGGATTCCTCCATCTGGAAATTGGTGGGGGCCACAAGCTGGGGTCAAGGCTGTGCAGAAAAGAACAAACCCGGGGTTTACACACGCATCACACAGTCCCTCACCTGGATACATCTGCAGATGGAGGTCAGAAGAATGATCATGGGTATTTGTAAACTGACAATGACTAGAATGTGTCCAGGGGTGTTTTACTGGAGTACAGTTGACTTGGCATTTGCTCAACCCTGAACTTTATGTCTGACACCGGCGCATACACATTGTAAAAGCCGTGCCAGGCACGAAAGCTTGACAGGCGTAGCAACAGTAACTAAGGAGGACGGGGCTTAGCGAAGAGTCAATTCTGATGCAATACCTTTAACCCTGGCTTAGCCTACGCAATCCATGTCAGTCTCCTATTTCACCACATTCCCATTGTGCTCTTTTGAATTGAAATCCTAAAACTAGAGTTTTTTTGAGTTTAGTGAACTCGGTGTTGTGTTCAAGAAAGTAGTTTGTGGTGAACTGGGCTTTGTGATGTCATAATTATAGCACTTCATGAGAACTTCATCAAATGTTTAGACACAACATCACTGTCTGAGAACCTCCTCATCGTCAGAACCGAAAAATCTCTTGATTTTATCTAATAGTTTCAAAGACAGACTCATAAAGACCACTTTGAGGAATGTAAACAATAACAATGATCCCAATGTATTGCCTGTTTTACATTATTAATTTCTATACCTTGCGAGAATCCAAAAAGTATTATAAATAATCCAAAATATTGATAAATAATCATGTTATGATAGCATTAATTTATGATGGAATTGCCTCTTGATACAGTTTTGTGCATCACACAGTTCCTCACCTGGACACATCTGCAGATGGAGGTCAGCAGAATGATCATGGGTATTTATAAACTTACAATGACTAGTTTGTGTCTAGGGGTGTTTTACTGAAGTACAGTTGACCTGGCATTTGCTCAACCCTGAATTTTATGTTAATTAACACTAAACCTGTTTACTTGAGCTATGTTGGTTCCAAAACAACTCATGGGAATAAGTTCAGTCAACTGTTAACCATTCAATACATTAGTTCACTATATAACCATGAACACAAAAGACATTCTCAACTGAACACAGAAACCACAACCATGGAAACAGGCACTAAAATGCAACATGCCAGACATTTACTTTCTAACATCAGTGTTGCCAGGTTTTGGGGACAAAACTAGCCAAATGGTCTGTCAAAACCAGCCCAAACCTACCTTAATGACCAATCAAATCTAATCAAATAATATTAAAACTCAAAATATACCACCAACCTTTCGTATATACAGATTTTTTTTTTAATACACATTTTACATCAATGTATGTATTAAATAAAAATCTTACCTAATCGACAGATGTCTCTCCGTCTGGTAAAAAAAAAAAAAAAAAAAAAAAACTTTGCCAGAAGTAAACCATAAACTTGTGAAATTTGTTTTAAATAAAGTTATTAAAAAAATAAACATTTAGGATATGAATTAAATAGTATGAACTTTTTTTGTATATCATATGCTTTTGCTGTTATTATTTGTTATGTATTTTTTATGCTAATCATCCATTAAATGAAGTAATTGGAATAATAAGTCAGGATAATGTACAGGTTTATATATTTTGACATAACTGGTCTGTTTTGCTTCCACATTAGTTTTAGTGAAATATATTTCTATAATAAAAGTGCAGAACGGATCTATATTGAAAGGATTTTGTTATAAAAAAGGAAGAAAAAATTATAATCCACCATGTGTTTTGTTGAGAACTTATAAAATATGTTAAGAAATATTATAAGAAACACACAGACATCTACACCTCACTAATCTGGGGGCAGGTAAGAGAATAGTTGCTATGGAATCTTACATACCATATTACCTGTGTAAGCGAAAGATGAGGTGATCCGATTGCATAGTCTATCCGTGAACTTATCCGGGTGTGCCACATAAGCAGACTGCACATGAACTGCTTTCTGGAAATCCCCCTTGGAGTGAATGGGATAGTCCACCCAAAAAATCTAAATTTAGGTTTACTCATTGAGTTGTTCCAAACCGGTTTTAGTTTCGTCTGTTGAACACAATAGAAGATATTATTGAGAAGGCCAAAAACCCATAACCATAGGAAAACACACACTCTGGAAGTCATGGTTTCTACCTTTCTTTACAATATCTTCTTTTGCGTTCAACGGAAGTTTGTAAAAAGTGAAGAGCGATTAAATGACAGCGGAACTGACTCTTCGCTAAGCAACACCCAAAAACCGCCACCCACCAATCGTGGCTTAGCAACCATTGCTACGCGCAGGGGCTCTGTCAAGCTTGCGAGGGAAACAGGCCAAAGTGTTGTGCTTATGAATTGTGCACAACTGATACCCGGTATCCTAAAGTTTGGACGGGATGATTTATTTTTTTCCCTTTTCAAAACCAAAAACACAAGAGGAGAAATGCCAGCGTGGATCAAACTGTGTGAGGGATGCTTAAGGAGTGGAGTTAAGTTGGTTTTGTTTTGATATTCCTGACACATTCAGTGATAGACCGACGGCAATAACTCGCACCTCTTAACCTAAACAGATCTAAACTGTGTTTCCTACAAAAATACAAAGCAGATTACGTTTCACAGCTGTCTTTTTCTTTTTGGCCGCTCGATATTATGAGCACTGCTCCGTTTAAGCCCTCGTCATAGTAACGTTAGTCATGCTAATAGTGAATAGGCCATAATGACATGAGTTATTGATCCGGCAAATACGAATCTGCAAATCTGTTGCTAACTTTACTGAACTTCATATTTCCATCTATTTTAAGCTACGAATATTTGAAATCACAAATCAACAGAACAAAAGAGAAGTGATCACAAACTGAGCACTTGCGATCAACATACTTTACCAGCTGCTGTTTTTCAGTCATTTATAAAGAGCACACAAACATACTGAGTTATAGATAACTTACTGTACATTGTTATGAGTCAATGATGCTAATATTCGACACAAATCCATCAATTTCTCCATTCTGGCTGCTCTTTCTATGAATTATTTAAAAGCACTCTCTATGCGTGTTTCCTCGTCGATTAGTAATGCTAGGTTTCATTGCAAAACAATTAATCTATCAGGCTTTTTGGCTAAAAATACAGAAATCATGGTTTAATTAGTTATTATTAGATTATATTTTAATTTCACCTCTCCTGCTGTGCATAAAGCTAAACTGTTGAATGATCAGCATATGAGGCTGCTAGGCTTACCTAGCTTCAATTTTGATTGAATTATTCTTGAACAGGTTGTCTATTATGTAATGAATATACCCCTGTAAAGTATACTGCAGTCCTTTTTTGTCTGGATTTCTCAGGTATCTTACCTGTTCCCCAAAAATGACATTATATCCCTGTCAATGACTGACACCGGCGCATACACATTGTAAAAGCCGTGCCAGTCACGAGAGCTTGACAGGCGTTGCAACAGTAACTAAGGAGGACGGGGCTTTGCGAAGGGTCAATTCTGATGCAATACCTTTAACCCTGGCTTAGCCTACGCAATCCATGTTAGTCTCCTATTTCACCACATCCCCATTGTGCTCTTTTGAATTGAAATCCTAAAACTAGAGTTTTTTTGAGTTTAGTAAACTCGATGTTGTGTTCAAGAAAGTAGTTTGTGGTGAACTGGGCTTTGTGATGTTATAATTATAGCGCTTCATGAGAACTTCATCAAATGTTTAGACGTGACGTCACTGTCTGAGAACCTCCTCATCGTCAGAACCGAAAAATCTCTTGATTTTATCTAATAGTTTTAAAGACAGACTCATAAAGACCACTTTGAGGAATGTAAACAATAACAATGATCCCAATGTATTGCCTGTTTTACATTATTAATTTCTATACCTTGCGAGAATCCAAAAAGAGCCAAATATTGATAAATAATCACGTTTTAATAGCATTAAGTTATGATGGAATTGCCTCTTGATACGGTTTTGAAATAGTTTGATAAGTCGTAAATGTTCATGGGCCAATGACATGACCACATAAAAATGCTCTAAATTAATATACACCTAACGTGTCCTAAATAGTATAGTTACAACAGACATATAGGCTTATACACGGTATAACAGTTCAAAACAGTTCAAATATTTTTAAACCTTAAGTGATTGCTAGATTTTAAATTTATTTTCTCCATCCTCAAAATACTGTTTAAAATCATTAATCAAAATGATGTATTTTCTATTGTAAATGTAACGGAGGCCAGCTAGTAAGTACTGTGCAGGTACTCACTCCTCTGACCTCTATACGTGCTCTAGTGAAAGTTATTAAAGGTTATGGTCTTTAGTCACCTTGTTAGAGCAACCGACTCTCATGCGGAAGGAAGCCGGTTCACTCCCTGCTCGGAGCGGGTTGGGTGGTGTAAAATCGGCGGGGTTACATAAACACATTCTCGGGCATTTGTGCCCAACTGTACCTACTATAACACTATTTAATTTCATGTGTAAGTTTTCTTTATTTTAAAGAAATTTAAAAGCATTACTTTTGCAAAGGGGGAAATGAATGTTGCAACGTAATGGAAAAATATACAGGACACTGCTGTTGACTTTGTGCCTTCGCGAGTAGTCTAATTATGATGAACTGCTGTCCTCTTGCGGTTACAAACGTCCACTGACATCCTTTTGCCTTTTTTCCACACAGAGAGAAGAAATTCTCCATCCGCTAACAGTCAGCTCTAATTACTGAGTTTAATCGTGGGAAATCAGACTTCTGCCCTCAACCAACTTGTGCATTCATATCTGGAAAGGTTTTATTTGGTGTAAGTAGTCTTATACAGTACTTGCTATTGTGTTAAGAAATAACTGCCAAACAATTGTTCGACTTGTCAGGAGGAATTGACATGATTATTTTCAAAGACATCAAGTGGACAATGTGCTTCTGTCAAAAATGCAATAAACAGGAAGAAAAGAAACAAAGGCTCCATCATGCAGAACATTTTTCCAGTCGCAAAACTTGGTCAAGCTTTAATATGAAACTACTTTAGTGTTAACAGTCCTTAAATAATTGCTTAAAAACAACAACACACAATTAACAACATTAAATGTAAAAACAGAGTGGCAAAATATTCAGACTTGACCTTTATTTGACTTCAATAATGGACATTTTATGCCATTTTCATTTCCAAAGCTTCTTTCATGAATCTGATTGATAAGCTTTGCACATGTGAGATCAAACTACATCAGCCTACAGAGCAAAAACAGAGATCCCTCTGAAACGAAGGAAAGATTACTGGAAGAGACTTGAACAGATATTACACAATTTCATCAATGCATCCGGATTTCTGTGCTTATCAGCAAAAGAGTTTTACAAAAGGACGTGTAAGGCATTTTGTAAGCGAGTGTTAAAACCAATTTACAAATTGAAACAATGGTTTAACTCCAAGATCTTTTTTTTGTTTGTTTTTCTAAAAACAAGAAGAAAAACTCATCCCCTGAAAACAGGGCAGATAGTATCGTTTCTGTACATAAATATTCCCTATAAAACACTAAAAAAACAGCAAAAGAAAAAGAAAACAACACTTTTATACAATGTTTATATATAAAAATAATCTCTTTTCTCAAACTCCGTCTTGGAGTCTCTACAAGCGTGAGCATACTGAAGAGAACACAAACATGCAGTGGGAATAAAACCAGCACGACGACACACTCTTGGCATCCAAATGAGTTAATACAGAAAACAAAATTGACCAAACATTCACTAAAGGAGTTTCAAAAGGTTCCTCCGTCCTCCATTTCTGCAGTCTTCTCCAAGTGTATCTGTATAAAAGTGCACAAACCTGTTTGTGGTAAAAATGACACTCCTCGGTTTGCTGCTTTCAGTAACGTTGTGCTCTCTGTAAACTGTTCACTTGTGTTTTGTGTAACATAAAGGTCAACATACAGTACTTAATTCTTTTTGTAGTGCACAAGTATCAGCTTTGCTGAAAATCTACATAGGGAGCGGATCTCTTGCAACAAGCATCATCTGCAAGTTTTCCAATGTAAATGTAAGCATGCAGTGTGTGACCTGCAATCCATGCGTCTTAGTCGCTGACGTCTAAACCCAGACCGGGCATGTTGGCGGTTGACATATCTGTGTCGTCTTCATTGCCGCTTTCATCAGTCTCATCCTCGCTGTGATTTCCCATCAAGACCTGCTGCATGGCGAGAGTGGCTCCATCTGAAGAAAGCGCCTGGAAGCCGTCAACATTCATTCCCACAGTAACCAAACTCCCTGCACACAATCACGCAAGGGCAAACCCTGTAAAACCAAACCAAGACAACTGGGTCATGGGTCAAGTTAGAAGAACTTAAATTGTACCGTCTGGCATTGTGAGCTGCTGCTGGCTTCCTGTTGAGGCGATGGAGTCGGACCAGAAGCGGTGCAGCGGGCGACTCTGAGCCACCTTTTTCTTGCTTTTAGATGCCTCTGTTGAGTTGGCATCCAGCATTGGCTGCAGTATTCGTCTTCGAGCATTAATAAACCTGTAGGCAAAATGCAGGCAATATGTAACTTGTATACTGCATACCAGGTTATCATGGAAAATTTCCTGTTTAGTTTGTCAATTGATGAAATATCTGAAACATACAGCTATGGCCAGGATTTTAACACAAATAATGAAATAAGTTCTTTTCTGCAAGACAAAAATTACAGTGCATCCAAAAAGTATTCTCAGCGCTTGTTTTAGTAAACAAAGTTTGCTAAAGTTGTCATTCTGCATTGGGGTAAACATCTTTTCAGGCCTTAAAATATCTTTTTAAGCAAAAAAAAATAAAAATAAAAAAACAGCAAAGAAGCATCTTTGAAGAAAAGCTGCTCCAGAGCAAACGACAACAATAAAGAATTCCCAGGGCATAAAAAAACTTCATGTTGTCATATTGGGGTACAGTTTGTAAAATTAAGAGGGCAATAATGAATTGAACTCATTTTAGACTGAAGCATTAACAAATGTTGAAAAAGTGAAGCCTTTCCAGAAATACTTTCTGGACACACAGTATAGATAGATAATAGATAGATAGATAGATTCAACTTTATTGTCATTACACATGTACAAGTACAATGCAACGAAATGCAGTTTAGGTCTAACCAGCAGTGAAATAGCAGCAAGTGCAGGACACAGGAATAAATTATAAAGTGCAGTTATAGAAAACTATGGTAATATTTACAGATGGATGTACTATGAACATTATATACAGGTTGGATAAGCTATGAACAGATTTACAATATATGTGCAGGTTGCTATTAATAATCAGTAGTGTGCAGATAGATAAACATGATTACAAGTGTATATGTTACAATATATGAATATATGTACAGGGATAGATAAACATGATTACAGACAACGCTTAATGCATTAAATATTGTGTGTTTCGTATTCTCATTTTTCGTACATCATAAATGAGGGTGTATACTGAGTTTGTAGGTTACAGTCTTCATTTATTTTTAACACATTAAGCATAATAGATTGTCCTGTTTTTAGGGACTGAGAGCACGATTCTCTTAGCTTGTTTGGTCTGAACCAAAAGAAAAAAATGCTGGTTTGTTCACACTATCATTTGCAAAATTAAAGAAACAAAACAAATTAGCAAAAACTGATTTTGTGACATTTACTTTGGAACAGAACTTCCAAAATAATGATAAGCTGACATTAGCATGCACGCACATGGAAAATAGAATTTTATGAGAACCATTGAAGAGATCAAAAAATGTGTAAAGGAGTCAAAATGGCACCAGATAAAAGATCTAATGAAGCTTAAACATAGTCATGTTCAGAGTCACATCTCGTGACATCATGTCCTGTTTTTAATTTGTTTAGCTGCCTGTGGTCTGTGTTGCCTTTATATATCAGTCAAACCACATCATGAGCTGAGTGACACTCGTCTGTTCAGCTATATTGGTCTGCTTGTTATGAGTGTTTCACAATATATATGGCAGCATTCACATTTATTGAAAAACACACTAAAAGTGTTTTTTTCCACTGCTTAGTGTGGCGTGGTTTAGTACAGCACAGCTTAATGCAGGGGGCTTTTCCTGTGCTTCCCAACCATAGTAATTAGTATCTAGTGAGGTTCCAAGTGAGCCGTACTATTTAAGTCTGCATGAACTGGAAATTGCAGAGACTTATTTCAGTATGTTAATATACTTGCAACTGAAACGAAATATTGAACAGGAGGTAGGACGTTCTTCCTTCATAGCAAACTAATGGTAAGAGGGGCCTGATTAAGAATAATGTGGCTGAAGCAGTCAAACTGACATCAACAGCGGAAACACCACTCTAAAAGGGAAAGTAAATGGTCAAACTTTGAAGATTACCAAAACTTGTAATTAAACTTGTAACGTTCTTTTTTAAGTAAAATTAACTTGCACAAATAAATTGTTCACCTAAAGAATAACAATGTACTCTGCACAATAAACATTGAAAATGTTTATTTTAACAAAATGTGACGTATACACACGGCTGATCGTGGATTGGTCATAGAGAATAGTCTACCGTCATCAACTGCATTTGCAACAATTTTAAAAGACACTTGAAGTGGCGGCATTGCGGTCAGTAGAAGAGATCCAGACACTTCTCTAAGGCTGCATTAACACTGTAGATCTTGATGGTCAATTGCAATTTTGTGACTGTATATTGGTTACGTGGCGGACATTGCCCTCTCTCACTCTCGTTAGCATGCTTAAATACCCATATAAAAAGACAATATAAAACAAAATTTATATTTTAAACAATATAAAAGCTGTTTAAGTCCTTGTGTATGAGATTTAAGGTTTGGGACTCTGCTGAAGTCTGTTCTGAAATGAAAGTGTCAGATTTGACATCATTCGCTATGGTTTTTAATGATGCGCGACTCTCAATGACAGGTGAAAATCGGATCTACCTGCTTACACTGCAGACACAAGAACACAGATCTGATTCATATCGGATAAATTTCCACATATGAACAAGGCCTGAATCTGATTTGAGTAAATCAGAATCCATGTGATTTGTTCCTCCTTACTAATAAATAAATAAATAAAACCCGGAATTGAGTCACTTGAACAGTGCAGTGTAAATGCAGCCTAATTGGGAAACAAAATTCTGGGAGGGTCCAGAATAAAAAAAAAAAGATTTTTAGGAGGTCATTACAGTACAATCAGTGCAACTCTACTGATAATCCCACCCACTTTAAGCAGTACTGAAATGCAGAGGAAATGCAAACCAAGCCAAGCTAAACTGTACCTCACAATAAAGACATGGCCTAACAGAGCATGCTAAACTTTATGTGGATAAATTCTTAACAGAAGCAAGTACTGATGGTGTTTTAACTCTAGTTGATCCGGTCAAGTCAGCTGAATAGTTGTTGAGCCACGGTCTACTAAATGATTGCTAAATGAACTTACCAGTTGTTGACTTGAAGTAAAGTCAGGTTTGTTTGAGTTGCAATTTGCTTTTTCTCTTCCTCAGTGGGATACGGGTGCTAAATAGTCGAAAAAAGGAGCATTTTTATATTATAACAGGTTTTATTACAGATATATAATTATACCAGGTACAACAAAACAAAAGCTCAGACTGATTTCAAGCATTGCTTTGCCTACTAACCGCAATGTGCTGAAAGAGCCAGGAGCGCATGACGTTGGTTGCCTGTTTGGGTAGAACGCCACGTTTGTTTTTAGGTGAGCTGTCGTCTCCCCCGAAGAAACTCAAGTCCTGATTGAGCTGAAGTTGGAGCTACAGTAAGCACAAGGTGTCAATAGCTGCATCAGAAACAAGTGATGTACACACCAAATTTCTAATACAAATTCCTTAGTTTGCTAATATGTTTCATTGCTCGTTTCAAATGGGTTCGGACTTTGCATTTGCACAATGTTTTACTTTAGAATAGAAACCCAGCTATTGGTTAGTAGATGTGATAGAGCAGTGTTTCTCAACCATTCCTGGAGGACTACCAACACTGCATGTTTTTGATGTCTCCTTTGTCTGTCACACCCATTACAAGTCTTTCAGTTTCTGCCAATGAGCTGATGATCTGAATCAGGTGTGTTTGTTTAAGGAGATATAGAAAATGTGCAGAGCTGGTGGTCCTCCAAGAATAAGGCTGAGAAACACTGTGCTAGAGCATAATACAAACCTGTGAGTTCTGGATGTGTAGTGCTCCAGGTGAGATGGCCTGTGTCACCACTTGACCCTGTGGTGTGACCACTGTCACTGGCTGATATACGGTGTTACCTGCACAAAAAGGATAGATTTCTTATATTACAAAGAACTATGCGTAGAATTAAAAAAATCCACAAGTAAGTAGCAAACAAAATGATTAAAGTTAACAATGCAGCAACCTTTTCTACCCTTTTATACACACATAAGAGAAACTTTTTTCTTGAATAAGGCAAGGCAAGTTTATTTATATAGCACATTTCATACACAGTGACAATTCAAAGTGCTTTACATAAACAGGAATAAAAAAGACAAGTTTAGGACATAAAATGCAGACAATAAAATGATTAAAAACAGATAAAAACAATTTAAAATGTGTTAAAATAGGTTATAAAAGAATGAAAAAGAAAACGAAAAAAACATAATAGTGCAATCTGTCGGACGTAGCACAGTGCTCATACAGTAAAGGCACAGCTAAACAGATGTGTTTTCAGTCTTGATTTGAACATGCCTAATGTTGGAGCACATCTGATCATTTCTGGAAGCTGATTCCAGCAGCGGGGGGCATAGTGGCTGAAGGCAGATTCACCCTGCTTTGACTGAACTCTTGGAATTTCTAGTTTATATGATCCTAAAGATCTGAGTGATCTGTTGGGTTTGTATTCAGTGAGCATAACTGTAATGTTTTGAGGTCCTAGGCCATTTAGTGATTTATAGACCAGTAATAATACTTTAAAATCTATTCTGAATGTAACTGGCAGCCAGTGTAAAGACCTGAGGACAGGTGTGATGTGCTCTGATTTCCTGCTTCTGGTCAGAACTCTGGCTGCAGCATTCTGGATGAGCTGCAACTGTCTAACTGTCTTTTTGGGAAAGCCAGTGAGGAGACCATTACAGTAATTCACCCTGATGCTGATAAAAGCATGAACAAGTTTCTCTAAGTCTTCACTGAAAACAAAGCATCTAATTCTTGCAATATTTTTGAGATGATAGTATGCTGATTTACTGACTGCTTTGACATGACTGTTGAAACTCAGATCTGACTCAAGAGTCACACCAAGATTCTTGACCTTATTTTTTGTTGTTTGACCCTTAAAGCCAAGGTACGCATTCACCTTGAGAACCTCATCTCTGTTCCCAAACACAATCATTTCAGTTTTCTCTTTGTTTAACTTAAGAAAATTTTGGCACATCCAATTGCTCATTTCATCAATGCATTGGCAGAGGGTGTCAATGGGGCTGTAGTCATTAGGCAGTAAGGCTAGGTAGATCTAAGTGTCATCAGCATAGCTTTGGTAGGAGATTTGGTTCTTTCTCATTATTTGGCTCAGGGGGAGCATGTAAAGGTTGAACAGGAGAGGTGCCAGAATCAAGCTATGTGGGACTCCACATGTCATGGGTGTCCACCTTGACCTATGGTCACCTATACTTACATAGTAACTTCTCCCTTCAAGGTAAGATCTGAACCATTTGAGGACTGTCCCAGACAGCCCAACCCAGTTTTCCAGCCTTTCCAGAAGTATGCTGTGATCGACAGTGTCAAATGCGGCACTAAGATCGAGCAATACCAGCACTGTTATTTTACCTGAATCTGTATTTAGGCGTATATCATTGATTATCTTTATAAGAGCGCTCTCTGTACTGTGATGTGCTCTGAACCCAGATTGAAAATTGTCTTAATACCCCTTTAAGTTTAAAAACTTGTTAACCTGGTTAAAAACAACTTTTTTTAAGGACTTTGCCAATGAAAGGGAGATTTGAGATTGGCCTGTAATTGCTCAATAGGGTGTTATCCAGGTTGCTCTTCTTCAAGAGGGGTTTAACAACTGCAGTTTTAACTGAGTTTGGAAAAATCCCTGATAGAAGAAGCATTTACCACTTTTAGAAGATCCATTTCTAAACAGGTAAACACTGTTTTGAAGAATGATGTGGGGAGCGTGTCAAGACTGCAGGTTGATGTTTTCATAATTTGCACAATCTCTTCTAAGATTTTACCGTTAATTGCCATGAAATCAGACATAATGTCTGATTTCTTAAGTTGTGGTTGAGCTTGTTTGACATTGAGACAACTTGGCTGATTGGATGAGCTGATTGCCTTTCTGATATTATTGATCTTGTCAGTAAAGAAATGAGCAAACTCATTACATTTGCTTTCAGAGAGGAGCTCACTTGGGATCCGACTGGGGGGGTTTGTGAGCCTCTCTACTGTTGCAAAGAGTGTGCGAGCATTATTTACGTTGTTGTTTATAAGGTTTTAAAAGAAAGTCTGTCTAGCAGTTTTAGTTCCACATTAAAAGCATGAAGACTGTCTATATAGATATTATAATGGACTACTAGTTTCGTCTTTCTCCACATTCGCTCAGCTTTTCTGCATTGTCTTTTTATCATTTGGACTGCTTTGAGTTTCTCCAAGGGACTCTCTCTTTGCCAGTTCTCTTCCTAACTTTAACAGGAGCGATGTCATTTATGACATTCTCAATTTTAGAATTAAACAAATCAAGGAGAGAATCAACAGAGTCTGCAGATATACTTGGTGCCAGCGATATGGCCTTCATAAACTGCTCACTGGTGTTCTCATTTATGCATCTCTTTCTGACAGAGACAGATCTGTCTTTAATAGCTGGAGTGATCAATATATCAAAGAAAATACAGAAATGATCAGATAGTGCCACATCCTTAACAACAGTCGATGAAATGTGTAAACCCTTAGTTATAAGTAGATCAAGAGTGTGTCCACGATTGTGTGTGGGTCCTTGAACATGCTGAGTCAGATCAAAAGTGTTAAAAACAGTCATCAGTTCTTTTACAGCATTGATTTCTGGATTATCAATGTGAATATTAAAATCCCCAGCAATACTAAAATAATCAAATTCAGAGGTTACTATTGATAACAGCTCTGTAAAGTCATCAATAAAAGCTGAAGAATATTTTGGAGGTCTGTAGATAATGATCAGTAAGATGCGTGGAGCCCCTTTCAGTGCTATACTCAGATATTCAAAGGACAAATAGTCACCAAATGACACTTGTTTACACTCATATACATTTTTAAACAGGGCAGCGATGCCTCCACCTCTCCTATTAACTCTGCAAACACAAAAAGCAGCTCCTTTAAAGTTTAAAGGAGCTGCTTCATTCAGAACTGCTGCACTACAGCTGTCATCTAGCCAAGTTTCATTTAAAAGCATAAAAACAAGTAAATATAAGTAAAATCAGGGACACCAGTTGAGAAAGTCTGCACATTCAAGTTTCTTGGAGTACACATCGCTGAGGATCTGACATGGACTGCCCACACAGATGTGGTGTTGAGAAAGGCACAACATCTCTTCTTCCTCAGGCATCTCAGGAGGTTTGAAATGAGCCCGAACATTCTCCGTTTATTCTACACCTGCACTGTAGAGAGCATCCTGACTGGCTAAATCACTTCCTGCTATGGAAATAGCACCCCCAGCAATCGTAAAGGTCTAAATAGGATTATGTGAACTGCTGGCCACGTAGTAAGAGGCGAGCTTCCCTCCCTCCTGGACATCTACACCAGGCTGTGCATGAGAAGAGCCAAGACAGTGTATTCTTAGCGTATTTGTCACACATTACTGTCAACATTGCTAATAGTATATTGTTTTGTTTTTCTTGAGTATGTTGTTGAATTTTGCACGGTCTGGAGCCAGCACCTAAGCTTTCACTCATCATAGTACACTTGCTGCTGATGATGATGTGACAATAAAAGTGATTTGATTTGAATGCTTTAATTTTTAATCATTAAATTATTTAAGTTAATCAACTTAAACTACATAACCATCTATCTATCATCTAGAAACAGGGCTGTCAAAACTCGGTCCTGGAGGGCCGGTGTCCTGCATAATTTTGTTCCAACCCCAATTGAACACACCTGAACTAGCTAATCAAGCTGTTTCTGGTATACTAGAAAGCTCCAGGCAGGTGTGTTGAAGGAAGTTGGAGCTGAACTATGCAGGACACCGGCCCTCCAGGAACGAGTTTGGAAACTCCTGATCAAGAACATTTGCGTACGATTGTCACATTTTGCATGCTAGATGGAGTTTTGTATGTTAGTGTGGAATTTTACAGAATTTTTAAATAAGCCATTACTCTCCACTATATAGATCTCTGAATGCACCAACACAAAACAACTGACCAGCAAAGTTAAAGCAGTAGTCCAAGTCAAAAGATTACTACTAATTATTCATGATTTACAAAATACTGTGTTTCAAGAACTATTTTGTAAAGTAGAGCTTTAAATAAATATTACTAATGCTGGGCAAAAATTTATTGCGATTAGTCAATTCCAAAATAAAAGCTTGTTTTGACATAATACACACAGCTTTGCAAATATCCGAGGAAAGTTTATTTCTATTTAGATATAAAATGTGTATATGATGAGTATATTGTTTTGTATAGTTTTTAATGCGTGTATCATTTATATATATAATAATATATATATATATATATAATAAACATGTATAATATACACACGTACATTATGTCAAAACAAAAACTTATTTAGGTGCAATTAATCATGATTAATATTTTCCCAACACTAAATATTACATGGGCGAGGCAGTGGCACAGTAGGTAGTGCTGTTGCCTGCGTTCGCGTGGGTTTCCCCTGGGTGCTCCGGTTTCCCCCACAGTCCAAAGACATGCGGTACAGGTGAATTGGGTAGGCTATATTGTCCGTAGTGTATGAGTGTGTGTGTGTGATTGTGTGTGTGTGTGTGTGGAGGTTTCCCAGAGATGGGTTGCGGTTGGAAGGGCATCCGCTGTGTAAAAATGTGCTGGATAAGGTGGCGACCCCGGATTAATAAAGAGACTAAGCCGACAAGAAAATGAATGAATGAAGAATAAATAAATATTACATATTCATGAAAAAAGCCCCCATGCTCTTGTGGTATTGCATTATTGACAATCTTTTCTGAAATCTCTAATTAACTTAAATTGGATGCATAGATGCCACATATGTATATGACTTTAGATGTTGCTTGTTGAAGAGAAAAAAAAAGGTTTAAGATTGTGACTGAAGACTCAAAAACAGATGAACGTGTTACCTGTGGCCACTTGTGATGAATTGACTGTGGTCACTGTAACACTGCCTTGTTGAAGACCAGACGAAGGTATCAGAAGACTCTGGGGACTGAGGGGACCTGAGAAAGGGTTGGACAACTGCAAAAAACAACAACAAAAACATAATAATGAGTCCTTCAAACACACAACAAGATCCTTGCACACTGAAGTCCGAAAGTTTTCTTCTTTGCATTCATATTCAGGTAAAGGCATTTGGGATTCAGTGCACAACAACCTTTAGTGAGTAAAATGAAATATGAAACCTGGTATGAAATATGGTACCTGGTCATGGACCGGAGAGTACGGGCTGCCTGGATCTCCACTCAGCAGTGTCTCGCTGTTCATCTTGGCCTTAAGGCATGAAATATAACGGCTGCAGAAATCCTTGCACAGGTCACTGACTTTCTCCAGCTCTAACAGATGAATCCTCAGCACCTGGATGGCCTTGACCATCTGATCACAACCAAGCAGATGCAGATGTTGAAGTCAAATTAAAGGCTATAAAGTGTGTTTACAGCCATTTTGACATCTCTTACCAAGTTGTCGAGGTCAGGGTCTTCACTAAAGAAGGCTTTGCCGTCTTTCTCTTGACTGCGTACAAAGTTCTCAATGTCAACATCGAAACTGGCAGACGTGACGCAGTCGGACCCCAGAGTGGACTGTTCGCACTTCTCAAACAGGAGAGCCAGGAGAGGGAAAAGAGGATGTCTGTGGTGGAGGACAAGCGTTTGTAAAAGACAAAACTTTTTAACGCATTCCACGCTTGAAGTCGGAAAGATATTTCACGCTGTTAAGGTCAGATAGTGCTTATCGATGAGCCCTGATTTTTAGAGTGCATTGTGGGACTTTTCAGGCCACAATCATTTCAGTGAACTGGAATAATTTTCAGATTGAGACATAATTTGTCTGATGCCCTAATCAGTGCACTGACTACTAAACAAGGGTGCTGATTGAGACGCACCCTCTGTCTTGTACATAACTTGTCTGCAGTTGTATATTGACCTCAGTCATGCAGAAGCAGACACAGCCATTGAAATATTACAGGCTGGAGAGATCCAGTCTCACTGACTTCTATTGCTTTTTAGTGGTGGGCAATTGAGGCTTCATGAAACACTGAAACAGTCGAAGCAAATGTGTCGAAGCTACGAAACATTTCGAAACCCAACTCTACAGTGACATCTAGTGGTCATTTTTTATGTATTGCACTCAAGCAGCTTCAGCAAAGAACAGTTGAGCAAATTGAGGCATTAAACTCCACTTTGTATGCTTAAATCAAGTAATTTAGTGGAGTAGTTAAGGTGTCAGACTAACATGTGGGGACAATGGGTTCGAATCCAGGCTGATAGTTTTTTTTTAATGCTTTAATACCAGTTGGTAATGCTTTGCTCCTGTATCGTTTTGTTTCAACAATGGTCTGATATCCGAATAAACAATTTGTGAATTAGTATGTCTTGTTTTGGTCTTAAAACAGGGTTGTTGCTACATCAGAAACGGTGGCCTGAAGTTATGAAGAATTATTTATTTTATTCATTAAATTTCCCATTTATTGTATTTTATTAATGTCTACCCAAACCCTAAACCCAACCATCACAGTACTGTAAAAATATTTATTATTGTTTTACAGCGTTACAAAAATGATGCTAAATTGATGGCGTTACTGCAGCCGTATCCTATTTAGGCTACACAAAACAGAAATATGATTAAAATACATAAAACCATGATTTCGGAGTATTTGTACAAGTCGGGATTCGAACCCAAAACGTCATTCAAAGCATAGAAACAGCGTGCACACGCACAGTCCACTAGGCCATATGAGGCGGGGATAATTCTTGACCTTTGCAGCCAAATGCAGATTCGCCAGGTCTTGAAACGCTTCTAAGCTGATCGATGCTTTGAATCGCTGTAGTTACGTGACCAGTTGTTTCGAAACACTTTAGTCACATGACTTGGGTGCTTCGGATCATGCTTCTGTGCAGTGTTTCGAAACGCTTGCGCTTCAGGATCTCGACACGGTGTCGAAACGTCAGTTTCACGTCAGCCATCCCTATTGATTTTTAACCTTAAAAAACATCCTGTTATGCTGCTGTTGAAAAATTTTATTTTTATTGCATTCTTTTTTTTTTTTTGAAATGTCGCATGCAATTTTTTTGTAGAGCAAGTCATTTGACCATTTTTATTTTGTCTCCATACGAGAATCAAAAGTTTTAAAACAAAAAAAAGCAGAAAATAGCTTACTTCCATTTTGAATAATAAGGTCAATAAGATGATACAACACCTGGATTCTTCAGCTTCCCACTCTCTTTCAACTTTTTGTGCTGTTTATTATTTTATTTTTCTCCTGGGGGCAAAATGTATGCATTTTATTTCTGATCCATTTTCCAAGGAAATTTGGTGTCTTTAACTTAGTTTTTATTGTCATTTATTTAGGCTTTGCCCCCTCCATTAGTTTTCAAGTTTTCTTGTTCTTGTTTCTTGTTTCTTTCAGTGTTCTGTGCTTTTGAAAAACTTTGGAGAGTAAAAACACGGGCTTCGGAGATTGTGTGTACAGGAAAATACCTGTGATAATAGCTTATAATAATGTACAAATAGCTTAAACTGACTCATTCAAAGACGGGACCCGGGGACGTGAAACAACTTCTATCATATAGTAATCACAAAATAAAATTTCCATCTAAAGCTCCTCCACAGGACTCGACAATTTTAAACACTGGCTCCAACGGGCTTGCTGCTCTTCGTGCTCCCCATACTTTGTCAACGCACCCAAGCCGACAAATTTGCGCTATGCATCATTGCGATGTGTAGTTAAATTTTTTGAAAGGTGTGTGTCAGCAACAGCGAAGGGCATGCGACTGTGCGAAGGCTGAAAAAGTATAAATCAACCTTAAAGGCCACCTCATCTCCAGCTGATGTGCTCATTCATAAACTGAGTGCGATGTTGTATAGAACAGTTTTGGAGAACCTTTGTTGTTGATAATCCTAGGTTTTGAATTGGAGGTAAAAAGTGTGAAAAAGTTCCCTTACCAGTCCCTGTATGTTTTCTTTTTTCCACAATTAAATGGGCATTCGATTTCAGATTAGATTTTTGTAATGGGCTATGGCTGCTCAATTCTCTTCAAACAGCAGCTTTCATGTAGCACCTTCAACTGGTGTTTCTTATGAGATGAATTTGTCAAATTGTTTTAAAACAATAGCATATAACTGTAAAACAGAATAAAGTGTGTAAGCCTAATAGGAATAGATTAGAAATAAAGTCAATTATCTATAATTTCATTAATCAATGTATAAAGTAGCCTATTCATAAAGCATGGTTGATTAATCTGCTACTTTTAATGTTTTTATTTTATATACAGCATGAAAATTGCACTAGCTTTTGCATTGTTAGGCCCCGTTTACACAAATGCATTTTAGTTTGAAAACGTATAAGTTTTGCTATGGTTACGCCAACCGTCCACACTACGCCAGAGTTCTCGAGCGCCGAAAACGGAGCGTTTCGAAAACGCTAGAGGTCGTTTTCATTCTGAAACGCTGCTGCTCCGTCTCAGTGTGGATGATGGAAAATGGAGACATCTGAAAACGGAGGCGGGGCTGCTGACATTCGCCTCTCTGATTGGGGCTTTTCCTCAATATTAAGTAGCCTAACACGCACAGTTCAGTCCTGCATCCTCTCCTTGTAAATTCAGACTTCGCAAGTTTGATCAAGGCTGCAGTCTCTTCTTCTCAGTTTGATATGGAAAACAGACTATATCGAGGACACGGGTAAATCTTCAAAGGGAACAGTGTACTGTATAACTTCATTCACACTGGCTACGTTGTTTCACTTTCTCAACAATAAAATGTAAACATGATTTAAGGAACTGTCTAACTTCATTTTAACATTAGCAACTTAACAGACAGCAGAAATGTTGAGGCGTCGTGCTGCATAATATGAGCGTCATCTTCACTCTGTGGATATTTATAACGGAGCCGATAACAACTGCCTCCTTTCAATTTCAGTGAAAATACGAAACACACCCTCTCTTTTGCTGAATATCAGTTTTACTTATCGATAATGGCCATTATTAGGTTTATACATTATAGGAAATAAAGGCAAGCGATCAGTCAATATACAGAATAGGCTACATGGTTACATTAATCATTAACTTATCTTTGCGCTCAGCCAAAACACGTTATCTGTGAACAAGTAATAGATTCCAACGACCAAAGTCAGGGAATATGTCGTTAGATAAAGACAACAAGATGAATGAAATATCCCGTTAAATAAATATAGTGAGATTAGATCCAGCGGGAGATGCTTGATGAGAAGTTTGACTAGCAGAGCTCTCATCTGGGTAGATGGGCTGCAGCGCTTGCCAGAGAGAGTGTGTGGTCACGTGATGTGCGTTTTCAGCATTTTGGTGTGGACGGAGAGCTGTTCAGAAACGCTGGGTAAAACGCGAGTGTGGACGCGGATCGTTTTCATTCTAAAACGCCGTTTTAAAAACTAAAACGCACTAGTGTAAACGGGGCCTTAGACTGCAGAATCAGAGAAAGCCAAACCCCATCCATAAATTTTCCCTCATGTAAGAAGGGGTCAATAGTTGACTACAGACATTTAAACACCAGGTGTGAATGGTAATGTGTCTCCTTTGTCTACTTATGACTGGATTAATGAAAACGCATCTTAATACCCGTGTGAATAAGTGATTGCAGTTACAGTAAGAAAAACTGTAATATTGTGAAATACTAGTACATTTTAAAACAATAGTTGTTTATTGTAATTAAATATAATTGTCATTCATTACTGGAATGGCAATACTCATTTTTAAATTTATATCAGCATTGTCATTGACATATATATTTATGTGTGTGTGTGTGTGCGCACAGTTATAGGATATTTAATACATCTGTCTCACTCACCTATATATACAGGCTTTGTCGATATCCATTTGTGTTTGTGGTTCATTGGATACAGGGCTGCTTGTGTTTCCTGTGTTTCCATTGGAAAAGCCCTTTTTAAGGTCATTCTCTGACTGCTCCATTACCTGCATCTGTTCCAGGAGAAAAACGAATATAAAATTGCACACTTCACTATATTCGTTAAACTTGCAATCAAATGCACAAACTAAACAACAATAAAAAAAACATTAATGTGGTTTAAAATGCAAACGTTCATTTTATGTTGAATAAATAACAGTTCATTAAACTAATTTATAGACATTGTCTATCTTCAATTTAGAATAACATAAATATAAGAAATACAATGAAAGTCATTTGAACAAACACAAGTTATTAACATCAGACATTCTACATTAATACGTGATAAAAAAGTGAAACTTTTTCTGGGAAAAACTTTGCCAAATTTGCTAAATAATTCTTTAGGCAAGTTCCCTTCATAAAACAAACATCTACTTCTACAATCTTTAAAAGCAGAATAGACCAATAAAATGTGTTTAACAGAGAGAAACCGGTAATCATGAAAAGTGCCAAACAAATATAATTTGTTTAAAACAAAGATTTACACCTACCTGCTGGTCTCCCTCTGGGTATTTGTCTATGGACACAGACTGGGCAGCCATCATATTCAAAATGGCCACTGCCAACACTGGGACATTATATGGACAGGCAGCAGGAGAGGACCTAAAGGTAACATTAAATCTTTCTTTAAAAAAAAGGCCTCCACTAATAATATTATCAGTTTTTTCTTTTGCTCTAAAAAAATATTAACAATTCTCCACTTGGGATTTTTTTGGTCACTTGAACCATCCAGCTAGAGCTACTGATTTTGGACAAATCTAACATTGCAATATATTTTGGCGATATGAATACAATTTCACCAGTTGACTTGTTGAATATCACTATTTAGAAAGATTTAATACTTTGTATTGATTGGGATGATTCTGTAGAGAAGTGCATCTGCATAAAATATAATAAAACCCTCTATAAGCATAGAGCAATACAATGAAAAAGCAATTAAAAAAATCAGTTTTATTATTTTCCAAGGCTCACAGTATTTATGCATTATTAATAAAAATTATTAAATAAAATGGATCATTATTAAAGTTACAAATTCAACAATTTGTTATGCCTGAATGCTTTTAAAATCATTATAGTCACAGGCCTGGAAAACTCATGAAAATTAAATATATAATAGAATCAACATTGCATATACTGCAATGCAACTATTGTAAATAATCACATTGTGATATTAATGCTAAAACCATATACTGTGCAGCCCTACATCCTGTTGACAGTGTGTTTGGACAGACAAGCACTGTTTCTAGGCAGATTCATAAGACTTCCAATTGAGTGGAATTTTTATATTATTGCTTTTCAAACACTATACACCCATTTTCACTGTGTGAAGCTCAACAATCTTTTACATTGTTTTGAATGACTGAGTTTGGCTTTTAGTGTTGAAAAAATCAAATATGAATGGGAATAATAGAAAAAAATATATAAAGGTAGACTGAATAAAAAAATATCTATATGATTCCCAATCATTGTGACCCACATAAATGTTTATAACGGTTTCAAATTTGTCGTCAATGAGTTGTGATTTTGCTAATTAATAAATAAATCAAAAGGTTAACCCTTCTGTACGGTGTTAAATTTAATAGCAATCTAATCATCATGTTCATGGCTCTTTTTGCCTCTTTGACTTCCATTATAATAACATTTTTATTGCAAAGCCTTGAAATCAAATAATCATGCATTCTTGATTGTTGGTGATTTTCCCTGTTGGGAAGAGGTAAAATTGTCTGTTGGCACATTTAACATCTCCAGTTGGCACATTTAACCCTGTAGATAGGCCTGTGCAAATACATTTTTGTCTTTTATATGGAGTTCTATAGAGTAATGTAATGTATTTGTTATTTATTGCTATGTGAGCAACAAAGGCTATTTTCATGGCAAGAACATTTCAATAATAAATAAACAATTAAGAACAACAAACAAATGAACACACAAGTTAAAGAAGTTTTTTAGTGTTACTACATGATAAGATTTCTAAAGTGACACCATATTTTTCTGGTGTCACTTTGCTAAAAATGTCCTTAAGAGAGTTCATTTCATAAAAAAAAAAAAAAACTCTTCCACAATCATTAAAAGCAGGACAGTCCAGGAAAATGTGTTTTACAGTAAGGGGAGTTTTGAAGCACAAACATTGAGTGGGGTCTTTATCTTTAAGTAAAAAGGTGTGAGCTAATCTTGTATGCCCAAAACGACATCTGGTAAAAATACTTGATCAAATCTAGTCTTAAAATTCTGTGAGATTTCAGGTTGGATTTCATGTAATTTATTATTGTCCAATGCATCCCATTCCTCTTGCCACTTATTTAAAATGTAAATGCTGATAAAAGGTCTCATCTCTGATGGAGGAATTAGGCATTTGTTCACAACTTGCTTCAAAGCATCTTTAGCAGCTGCATCAGCTCGCTCATTTTATAAAAGCCCGACATGTCCTGGAATCCAGCAAAAAATGTTGTGATAACTGATTTTATAGATGCTGAACTTTGGTTCAAATATTATCAATCTAAGGATGATAATTTTTTTGTAGATTCCATCACTTGGAGGCATGCTTTGGAGTCTGTAAAAATAATAGAATTCTCTTGTTGAGCATTTACTATATACCCCAATGCTAAAAGTAAAGCACGGGCTTTAGCTGTGAATATGGAGCATTTTTCAGGCAGACTGACTCCATAACTTTGTTGTCCAGTCACCATTGCTGTGGCTATGCCATTTTCCACCTTCGCACCATCTGTAAAAATTGGTGAGTGCTGAGAATATTGGTTTCTAATATCAAGATATTGTTGCCTGTATACATTAGGATGAGTTGCTCCTTTCTTCTGATGTACCAAATCCATATTGATTATGGGCTTCTTTAATTTCCAATGAGGCAGGGAGCTGAAGTGTGTTTGACTTAAAATATCCAGGTTTTTGTAAGTGTGATTTAATACGCAAACCAAATCAAATGGTCTGATGGTTTTTGACTTACTCTCATACAACTGCACAAATTGTGGGTTAAAAACTGCAGAATAAGCTGGGTTCTTATTGGCTTTTAAATTAATAGCATATTGTAATGAAAGAGTTGCTGGCGGAATCATAAACTATACTCCCATAATCAAAACAGGATTGAATGAGAACTCTATAAAGTGAGTTCTATGGAATATAACAGCAAATTAGGGTGTGCATGCATAAATACACTTACTAGGTTTACCATGTTCTGAAAACTCAGGCACTTATTTAGATTTCACAGACATATCGAGGTAAGTGCACAAAAAGGTTTCTCTCACTATATGTCATATAATCTCCAAAATCGAGGCTTTTTTGCACTGCAACTGATGATGAACAATATAAATGACAAATTTTACCTCGTACCAACAGGGAAACTACCAGCAATAAAGAATGCAGTTATATGATGTCATTGCTTTGCAATCAAAAAATTCATTATAGTGGGGCAAAAAAAGCCACAAACATAACGAAAGGGTAACACAATTTTAAAGTACACAAGTGTTTTGAGCTTTTGAAAGTTTTCAAAAACTTTTTCCCCAAAATGTGTCAAAATATGTCACCAAAATCATTCCATTTGCTGAAACTGAGTAAAAAAATCACCCCAGAGAGGATGAAAACATCCCCAACAGCATACAGTGCTTATACAATAAAGCCATTTTTAACAACCTTCTTTCATTTTACTTCCAAGGGTGCTCACCTAGTTTATTGAATTAACAGAGTTTATTTTCTTTTACACTATATCCAGCTAACAATAATGTGAATGCCAGAATGTATTGACATGCAATTTCAAGGTTTCATTATGCGCTACTGTAAATAAGCAACTCTAGGCTTTACAACACAGACATTCAAACACACACTGGTACATCTGCTCTGGTGGGCGCGTATTTCGACATGACGTTTTTCAGAGAATAATTTTTTTACATGCTATTTATTGATCAAAATACAATACGCAACTGTACTCTCGCTTCTTGTGATGTCAAATGTATTACAATAAATCTTAAAGTAATAGCTAATTTCGGGTATAAACTGAAATACGAGTAGCTGCAGATTAAACAAACGTGAGACGCTGAAATAAAACATTTTGCAGCTGTGGTCGTTTCGTTTACGTCATTGGTTCTAAACTTAGCAAAACAAGAGACCGCTCGCCGGACTATTATAACCCAAACGTGCACATTATTTGTACTAGTTTTAGGGAGTAAATAGTAGCAGCGGTCTCTAAAGTAGAAAAGGCCATGTTTCTCTTTTTAACCACCGAGCAGAGCGGTTAGCTCTAGCTTTAGCCCGCTAGCAAACACACAGAGAGCGAGTCGCTATAGCAGCGCTTGCGGCGAGCGCCAAACCACAGCAGCGACATCTAATCCAGCGCACGAACGTGGTCCTGGATGTGAAGGGAATTTTTTTATTATTACTTGATTAAAATATACAGTGAATCCGTTAATCTAGCCGGGGAGGCTGTCTCGCGCTCCTCCGGCCTGACAGAGAGAGCAGGGGCAGTGGGACGCGGAGAGCCGCTAAACCCGGGCCTTCACTCAGCGCTCGCCCTTGCCAGACTGAAACCTCCTGTCCCTCAATAAAGCAGACATTTTTTCTCCAAGATAAACATATCCAGGTTAAGATTGGCTCGACTGTCCCATGCAACTCCCACGAGCCCTAACACCGTATGCTCTCTTTCACTCAGCCCCGGGCATTTTTGTGTGTTGCTCGGATTGTTTGATTGATAGGGAACGGAAAAAGACGAGTTTGAGTGACAGCTTACCTGGGTGCCAATCTTCGTCACACTGACAAGCGGCTGCAGCAATCGGGATCCGCATTTGTCGCGCTACGTCATCACGCACGAGGACGCAGGGCACTCAGCTCATGCATATTTACGAACGGGGAGGAGAAGTGACGTGATGCGAGCAGAAGTTCTCGCCCTCAGCGAATATTTTAAAAAACACTCCCCGTTATGGGAGAGTCCGGGACAATTTACTTTTAAAACTGTGCCATTATAGTGCTAATTAGTTCTCTGGTGTTCAGTCCAAAAATGTTTTTTTCCCCATTCCTAACTAATTACTAGAGCAGGGCTCAGCAGAATTTGTTTTCTAGCTAGGACACACAGATATCTAACTCAGATATCGACATACAGAAACACAAATATATAGATTAATAAATTGAAAAATAATAGACAGGAACATAACAACTGAAGACTGGCCTTTTGAGTAGAATAATGGGCAGATTTGTAACACTTCTTTTCATTGTGTCTTCATTTTTAATATCACTTGTACATTGTTTTTAAGGGCTTTGCAATTGCCACAATAAAAAATAACACTTGATTCCTCAATTATTTTGAGGATATAAGATATGGAGGAAATATTCATGACAGATTCCTAATTAAAATGAGTTAATAAATATAGCCTAACATTTCAACCATTTGTCAATTAGAAGCACACTTCTTTCCTTTAGGCATTAGTTAACCCAAAAATGAAAGTTCTGTCATTAATTGCTCCACCTAACTTTCTTTTAATCCCTTGAGACCATCATTCATCTTTGTAAAACAAATTAAGATATTTTAGATGAAATCCGAGAGCTCTCTCATCCTCCAGAACAGTATTGAGGGTAACGCAAGTAACATAAGTTGCGTAATAATATTACGAGTAAAGTAACTAATGCATTAATATTTGAACTACTTTAATAAAACTGTGACGCAAGTTATTTTTTTGGTTTAGTTGATTCACTTTTAAAAAATAAATTACTGATTTAAAATGAACAGTCACTCTAAATCCCTCACACAATGAGAGAACGTAGGAACAGAAAGAAATGAAAAGGCAGAGCCTTACTTTTCTGTGATGGAAATATTCTTAATATTGCTTTAAACTTTCAATAATCTGTACATATGCCATGTATAGCTCTAGATAGCATTATCCTACATTAATTTGTTATATGTTTTTAAATGTAAATGAAGGTGTTGTTAATCGCAGAGCTCCTCTATTAAAACAAAAAAGAAGAAGATAAAAACCCCTGCAAGTTCTAAAAGAGATCAAGCCTCAGCCAGGTTAGAAAAAGTCAGGCAAAAGTAACATAACACATTACTTGCCATAAAAAGTAACTAAGTAACACAAATAGTTACTTTTTTGGGAAGTAACTCAATATTGTAATGAATTACTTTCTGAAGTAACTTTTCCCCAACACTGTTCCAGACAGCAATTGTCCAGAAATTTTTAGACGTTCAGAAAAGAAACCAAGAATTGTCAAAAAATTCATGTGACTTTAGTGGTTCAACTGTAAACATACAAAGCTAAAAAACACTTTTGTGGTCGATAAAATAAACTTTGTTAATTAATGTATTTGACATCAGACTGTGTGTTTACTGGCAATACATTGTACTGCACAAGTAAAAACATACTGAATTAGTAGAGACATTGGTGAAAAAAATAAGTTGTTTAGTTTTCTGCACCGTTTAAAATCCTCTTGGAGCTTCATATGATTACAGCTGTAACACTGAAGTTAAATGAAATGTTTTGACATTGTTTTTGTTTGCTTGTCCTGATTTCAAATACAACTCTATGATGCCTATGTAGGATGAGAGAGCTCACATATATCATCTTAAAAATGTCTTCATTTGTATTTTGTAGATAAACAATGGTCTCAAAGGATTGAAACAATAAAGTGTAAAATAACTAAACAATAAGGCAAAAATACAAATCCACACCACTCTGATTAAGTTAGATCATCTGTTTTAATACACTATTTGCAGAGTTTTACCATAAAGCTTGAGATTTGTCAGCAATTCATTGTGAGAACAAAGGAACATGATGAATAAACAGGGTTGTGGACAAAATGTACACAGGCCATGCAGTAAAGGCTCAGTGTTGAGGTGAGGGTCGGCCAGAGGAAGGTTGGGGCAGACGGTATTTGGCCATCTCTACATCCATATCAGTGAAGGTGTACATGTTGTAGTTATGGTGCTGCAGGTTCTTGTAGGTGGTGTTGTCGAAGGGTTCAGGCTCCGGCTCTGGGGCTTTCTCTGGGGCTTGTTCTGAGGAAATTAATGTAAGACATTAACGTCAAGACATTCAAAACTGGGGAATAATTATTACATGCATAAGACAGCACAGGTGGTTTATTCCGCTTTGGCGACCCCTGATGAATAAACGGACTAAGTTGAAAGAAAATGAATAAATAAGACAGTGGTGATGGTTTCATGAAAGCCTGTTGTTGATGAATGGGTTCATATTTTGGGCGTTGTTTAAAAACACACAAATCAAGAGGGGGAAAAACACTAAATAATAAGGAAGAGTCTTAATGCAATCTGATAAAATACAATCAAAGCAACCTAAAAACATTTAATAAATGTTTAGCAAATATGCCAACTGCATTGATGTTTGCTTTAAGTCTTAATTATGCTAGATAATATGCGATTCTATAGTGCAGGTGTGAATTGACCAAATGCATACAATCATTTCACGTCTGTCATGAAGCCACCATTTGTCGGAGATTCGCTTTGCTTTATCAGATCATGCTCAGCATGTAAGGGTCTTAAAAGGATAGTTCACCAAAAACTGAAAATTTGATCATCATTTACTCGCCCTTTTCTTGTTCCAAGCCTGATTTACTTACTTTCTTATGTTGAACAAAAAAGAAGATATTTTGAAGAATGTTGGAAACCCGTAACCATTGATTTGTTTTTCCTACTATGGACGTCAATGGTTACAGGTTTCATCTTCTTTAGTGCTCAAAAGAATAAAACTCAAAGCATGAGCACATTTTCAATTTTGGGTGAACTATCCCTTCAGAGAACTGTAGGACAGTCTTCCTGTTAAAGCATAATCTCTTGCTTTTCAAAAGCAATTCTGAATGGAAATATCACACCTTTCATGGTGTTACAGTAATCACTTCCAATCCCCAGGTGGTCTTTTAATCAAAAAAGGAACGAATGGCCTCCAGCGTTTTACCTAGACAGCCGTCTGACAGCTTCTCTCACCTTAACTTTAATTACTTTGTAATTTTCCATTACACATCCTACAACCCCAGTAAAAAAAGTACCAGATGTTTATAAAATAAGGATCATTCAACATTACTCTGCAATCACACTCAGTTTTACGATACTATAACACCAAAAAGTACCTAAAAATGCATAAAGTGGTTAATTAAACATCTCACATGATTGCATTTTTTTTCTTTGCATGATCATATAAACAATACTAATTCACAAAACAAAAAATGTGTTCATCAAACAAAAAATAAAATCAGCCCTGGAAGGGAAGATGTTCATACACAATGGCAGAAAGAGTGGCAGGTTGAGAAAAGTGCTTAAATTGCCCAAGAATTAAATAAAACAGAAAGGCACCAAAAACAGCAAGAAAAAAAAGTGCTACATTCATGGAGGGGTAAATTGAACTAAACAAATTCTGAGCACATTTGCTCAACTCCTGCTAATCCAAGCCAGCCGACATGTTGAGGATTGCATTACATTTATAACTGTAAATAAAGCTGGTCAAAATTAATAAATGTTATAATCAACTACTTAAAAATAGGATTTGTTAATTGAGGTGATTTTTAAGTAAAGAAAATGAAAGCAAAATCTTTCTACCGCTCCAGTGTTCTTAAAGGCTTTCACACATACTGCAGATTTACTACTGGAGTGTTAGCATTGCTGTTATTGAAGTGACATTGCTTTTGACAATCCATCATTTCATCTTCAATTATAAAAATGTAAATCCATCAAATTTAGACTGACAAACAAATTTTGTTTCATCACGGACTATGATGACCACTGCATGTTTGCTAATGTTATGAATGGTTAGTTTGTACTTGTTTATTGCTGTATGTGTAAATGCCCCTTTAGAGTTCGAGGATTGCAGAGCACAATTTACGCATCTATTATTAGTTTGGAAAACAAGTTTGGTTAGCTTCAATTTAGATCTGCAGCTATGTTGTAATGTGTTATGCCTAAGGAATTTCACAATGCACGAAGGATAAGCAAGTAGTGAATTAAGAATTGAAGCCATTTCAACCCACAACCAGTGAAACATTCAAACTAGTTAGAAGAAATAATTCTCGAAAAGATGTCATGCAAAATTTAAACTATGTGACAGTTAATAAATTAAAGAATAAGAAGCACAATTAATGTAAAAAGTTGCAAAAGCCATCTGCGCAAAAGCCTTAAAGCCCTGATATACTTTGAGAAAACATATTATTTTATTTCAAACAAAAACAGACCAAAAGTTCATTTCAAGAGTTGGAAACTGAATGCCAATAATGGATGGATGTTCCAGATGATAATCAACTACCTACTGTTGGTTTGTGTGATTTTGTAAAAGGTATGCATGACGCTTGGGTTTCTGCCTTCTTTGACATGGCAATTCTCTTTCATTTCTTCGGTTCAGTTCAGAGAGACTTAAGTTAATCTTGTTAAATCTAAATATGCAATTTTAACAAAGAGTCACTGATATGGTCTTCCAGTATATGTAATAATGTGCACCTTATTTAAAGCTGCTTTAAAACAATTATTATTGTGAAAAACGCTACACTAATAAACTTAAATTGAATAAAATAATGTAAAGATGCTTACCTAAAAGAAATCTATTGTAAGAAGTTGTATTAAAAAATATTTGATTGTAGTCCTGAATTGCAGAGCTAAGCATATGCCTAAGCATATTCCTTTGCAGGAAACACCTTTGCAGTGTGTTTAATTACTGAAGGGGATGTTCGCTAATGGCTCATTTCCAATAAGCGATGTGGTTCAGTACAGTACAGTACAGTGTGCAATTGTTTCTATTTTCACTTTCAGAAGTACAAATAGAAGTCATTGTTACAAAATTAGCGAACTGTACCTTACCACTTTTGTAAGGGTACATAGCACAATAGTAAAGAACTTAAATAGTGGAGCTAGACTCACTGCATAATGCTAATTTGGTTACAAATGAACCATGGTCGACCCCGGAGGTACAGACCCCAGAGGTGCAGACCCTGGAGGTTTCAATAGTGATGAATGTTTGCAGAGGGAAGAATGTCCATGCATGTCCTCTATTGTTGTTTATGACGTTTTTATTGCATAAGATGGATCGGTATTTGTGGTATTCACCACACTTACAAAGTAGGGGTACTATTAGTGGAAATGAAGGCCTAATCAGGGTTACCCATCCCAGAATTGTACAATACCATACCATACCGCTTGCTGGAAATGAGCCATAACAGTGCATTGTTGTAACACACTGTACAACAGAAGACTCAAGCTTTCAATAGGAAAATTATCTCAAATTTTTTATTTAATTAAATGATTAATTTCAATGATCTATGGCAAGCTAAGCTAAAACTACTTTTTTTCAATGGATTCAAAAATGGAAAAACTCTAACTTTAACTCTATTGGTCTTGTAAAATGAGCCTTTCACAAAAAAAAAAGCAAAAAAAAAAAAAGCTGAAGTGTTCATTTAAATCAAGAATGAAAAGAACCTCACTATGAGTATATCAGGGCCTTTAGCGTAACAGCAATCCCACTGTAGCCATAAAAGTATATTAGTGCAGAATAAAATGAGAAATGTGTTTCTGTGATGTGTCAAATCCAGAGAAAGAAACTGAGTGAAGAAGTGTGGTGTACCCTCAGGTGTTTCCACAACATCTGTCTGAGCCAGTGCCTCGACAGCATCAGCAGCTGCAGGTGCAGGGTCTACCAGCTCTTCTGAAGGGGCTGACGGTGCTCCTGCCTCAGCTTTGGCCGAGAGATCCTCAGATTTAGGTGCAACATCTCCAGGAGCCTTAGGAGGACTAGCTAAATGACTAGCTTTTGTAGAGACTTCTGGGACAACACTGGCAGCCTCTTCTGCTTTGATTATTGATTCCTCTGTAGGAACAGTTTTAACTTCTGTTGCTGGGATATCTGCTATAATATCAGGAGTGCCAACATTCAGAGATTCTCCTGGAGCTTCAGGAATTGCTTGAGTTGCTGAGGAAGAAACTTTAAAAGCAGGATCATGAATTGTTTCAGTTTCTGAGGAAGACACTTTAGGAGCAGCATCAGGAATTGCTTCAGTTGCTGAGGAAGACACTTTAGGAGCAGCATCAGGAATTGCTTCAGTTGCTGAGGAAGACACTTTAGGAGCAGGATCAGGAATTGCTTTAGTTGCTGAGGAAGACACTTTAGGAGAAGAAGCAGAAATTGCTTCAGTTGCTGAGGAAGACACTTTAGGAGAAGGAGCAGAAATTGTGTGAGTTGCTGAGGAAGACACTATAGGAGCAGGATCAACAAGGGTCTCTGCTGATCCAACTGGTTTAGCACTTGGTGCAAGCACTTCTGGTGTCGATTTCACAGTTTCAACACATTCTTCTTTAAACGAGGCAGATACAGGCTTTGCTTTCTTGTCTGCAAGATCAACTTGTTCATTTGCCACACTGGAATCCTTCTTCTCTGCTTTCTCACCAGTCTGTTGTGGTGGTTCAGTCTTAGGTTCCTCATCATCAGAGTCTGAATCAGAGTCACTGGAGGATGAGGATGAGGACGAGGTATCTTCATCATCTTTCTTAGCTTCTGAGTCAGGATCCAAGGCCTTACTTCTTTCACCTTCTGTAGGCGCTTTACCAGTAGTTGGGATTTCAGTGATCTTTGGCTCTTCTACAGCAACATCAGCTGCTGCCGTATCGGCTGGAGGACTGTCAGTTGTCTTCTCATTTGCAGGAGTTTTAAAAGCAGCCTTAGCAGTTTCAGATTCACCTAATGCTACATCTTTGGAAAGAAATCCTGTGGCAACCAGTTTAGAAGGGAAGGCAACTGCAGGCTTGTAGGCTAGAAGAGATGCCCTCTCATCTGCCTCTATGGCTGAAGAAATGGCAAATGGGATAAGACATGAGATTGTTTTAACAGTTTATTGCATTTAAAGTAGCACCTCGCTCAAAATTTTAAAGGAAGAATACTAATAATTGTCCTATTTAAATCTTGACTATCCTGTAGTTAAATTATGTATTATGGCAGAAAAAAGAAAAAGTTGATATTTTCTAGGTTATGGCAAGGAACTAAACTCTCATTCTGGCAACATAATCAAGGAACTTTGTATATGGCTGCAGCAAGTGCAATTATATTACACAGCGTAGCACTTTTTTGACATTTTTGAGTAAGAAGCTAATGGTCCATTCCAATTCAATGACCTAAGCGATAAGTACTCATAACATAAGATTGAATAGATTAAAAAATGATAAAACACAACTGTTTAACTCTGGGTAACTTATAAAAAATCAGTCCATTTCCAAAAAATGTTAGTGTTCCTTTAAGAAACCCTCTTTTTTAAATGCAATTACTAAACCCAGCAAACACTTTGAAAAACCTTCAGACACTCAGTCAAAGTCACTTTATAAAGAAAGTAGGTCCATTTATCAGCCAGCTTTGTGCAACCTCCCAGGTAGCTTTTTTTATCTAAAACAAGAAATGCAAGATTATTTTTTAAGAATGTTTGCAAGTTTAAAAAGATAAAAATCTGTTTTCTTAATGGAATCTTACATGCTAACTGGGCAAACATACATTTTGCAACGTCTAGTTAAATAACATGAATATGTAAGAACAATAATTTAATGTTTATAATAAGCTAATCTCTGTAATTCATGATTGAATCTATGCTACATACATACTTATATGCAAACATTTCTAATGCTATGAAAAATTATTTTCTTTTTTTGACCATTATATTCATTTTAAAAACCTGAAAAATAATCAATGCTTCTTAAAAAAACATTCTTCTTCTTCTTTGGCCCTAGTCCCGTATGGTTGTGGGGACGGCTCTTTGGAACAAGCCATTTTAGACTTGTCCATATGATAACAACTTTTTTACACATTCCGGCCGGCCTTTTGTCTGGGCCTGTCACCCTCATACACTACGGACAATTTAGCCTACCCAATTCACCTGCAGCATGTCTTTGGACTGTGGGGAAAACCGGAGCACTCGGAGGAAACCCACGCGAACGCAGGAAGAACATGCAAACTCCTCACAGAAATGCCAACTGAGCCGAGGTTCGAACCAGCGACCTTCTTGCTGTGAGGCGACAGCACTACCTACTGCGCCACTGCTTCGCCCCACTTCTTAAAAAACATTACGTATCATATTTGATTATGACAATGATAATTGGATGATAATAATAATATTTTTTCATTCAGCATTAAATCAGCATTTGATTATTTCTAAACGATCACAAGCTGTGAAAAGCCATCTCTGAAGAAATAAAATGACATTTTTAAAGATCTACTAAAAAATCCAAAAACATCTACTGTAATTTGTAATATTGTGAATTTGTGGTCATTTACTAATTATTTTAACTGAGTATTTCAAAGAGGTGCAGCAGTCTTTTAATAACCTCAAAAATATTACCGACCACAAACTTTTTAATGAAACTATATACTTTATACATTGAATTGTGCACAATACTGTTCCTCGCTCTAAATTATGATGACTAATGACTGACAGTAGCAAATTTTGTCTTGCCTTCAGTGCCCCACAACAAGTAAAGCCACTATTACTTCCAAATGAATGCATTTCAAATAATAAAATAATTGAACAGTAAAAGCAGTGAGAAATCCTTTTAACCGATGACAGTCTTGCAATCCCTACAAACCAGGCAGCATAACATGGGCTTACTATTGTACATACTCAGCCGGTTGTTAGGTGATGATGAATTGTATCCCTTTAATTTGAGATCAGAGATGTCTTTATAAAAGCTCTAGGATCTATAAACATCTAAAATGTGTAGTTTTTACACCATGTCATATAACTGATACCAGACATTCTAACACTTTAAGAAAATGATGTTGAAAAGATCAAGGCATTCAAAGGCTTAGCGGCTGTCCAATATCCACAATAGACAAATTGACCACTTGAGAGTGCACACACATGCATAACAGGAATGGAATTTAAAGCTAATCTTACAGCATGAATACCTAGCTTGATATCACGTGGAAACATACCTAATTTACATATAGTTGAAAAATTGGCTAATTCATGTGATTTTCATCTTAAGAAAATGTATGACTTTTAAATGGAGGCATGGCCCCCAAACCCCACGATCATTGGGGATGAGAAATCAGTATACTAATATTTACAAATGAGATATTACAAATGTATACTTTTAGCCACTAAATTAAAAAGTTCTGAATTGTTGCGAGATGAAATACCACTAGTGCTCAGTAAGATGTGCTTCAAAATCTGAAATACAATTTCCACCTTAGGTTAAATATTTAGATGGTAATATTTGGTAATTAATTAAACATGTATTTTGTAAAAAAAAAAGTGAAACTTCTTTTATCTTCAGTAACAAGCACCATAATAATTAAACAAAATGTCTTTTGTTACATTAAACCACATACACACATAATATACATATATATTTGTGTGTGAGAATGTACTTTCATTTTTTATTTTACCAAATAATGGTAAAAATCTCAAATGCTGCTCAAAGTTTAAATAAATACAGGGTGCATTGAAGAAAAAGAGCTGGGCTAAAATAATGACAAAAAATTGCATTGTACACTTACTTCCTGTCATCTGCACATGCTCTCAATTGTGGTCAAGTGCTCATGTGTGGGTATTGGGAGAGAGGCAATCAGAAGTTGTGTTCACTCACTTAAACACACTTCAAATACAGAAAATCTGTCATGCACGCAGTCCAGTGCTCAAGTGCAAATACTTTAAGTGTATTGGAACAGCAGAAGCGAAGCAAGAAAGCAGATGCAAAATGACTAAAATAATACAGTGAATAAACGTCCAATCATGCTGTATCGTGAGTGAGAATAATACAGCGTGTTAACATAACGCACACAAAACATTCAAGCTTGATGAAGATGGTAGATAATGATTAAAAAGCATGCCCTTACTCTTACTCTTACTTGAAGCCTTTCCCTTTTTCGGTGTTTTCGGTGGGACGTCCGCTTTAGTGCACAGAGCTGCAGCAAACTGGGTTTTTGGTGGGCTCCAGCCTCCACGCAAGAGACACTGTAGCAACACATAAGACATATTAATACAAATGATTAATATTTGTGCGATAAATATAAACCTACGCTAAGTAGTATGTAATTATTAAACACCAAGTTATGTATCTGCTAATCGTCTCGCTGACAGTGAATGAATTTGACAAAACTCCCGATTTAACCTGTCATCATCAAAGATTAAATCGAAAGAAACTTGTATGCATCACATTTACATAGTAAATTGTTTTCGTTGAAAAAGAGTCATTTAATCCACCATTACCTTGACAGATCCAAGTCGACCTAACCTGAGCAGGGACATGGCCATTTTGTTCTGCTGTTATTATTGTCCGTGTGGAAAAATTAACTTGGTTGCTAGTAGTGACGTTCCGCTCAGCGCCGCGCCGTTGACTGGTGTCAACTTTAGAAATCCCAGAATGACAACGGCACATATGTGACTGCTGGAAGGTTCTTTTTTATTCGGCAAGTTTAAAAATATTGCACTTGGTAGCGACCCCGTCAATCGCTTTTAAATGTTACATTCTAAATCCCATCTAAAACACTTAAACATTTAAAGAAGCTTTGTCTAAATTATTGGATGTTGACAATATTTGCCGTTTTTGTACAAGAAGACCCACCTACATTATCTATTCATAAATGTAGAAGGAATAATTCTAAACCTTGTTTAATTTAAAGGGATTATAGTTAATTTTCCAAGTTGGCGGTTCATTTCGCTGTGGCGACCCCAGATTAATAGACTAAGTCGAAAAGAAAATGAGTGAATAAATGAATAGTTGAGTTTCCATTCATATATGGACTCTCAATAATGTTTTAATGGTATGATATGTAAAGATACAAATATAGTAGTATACAGTAAAGAGTTAATTTCCAACTGAACTTTTTAGGTATTTTTACAAAGTTATTTTGCATATATCTGAAATGTAATTCAGAAATGTATGTCATTTGCATGTCTTTGAATTATTATTATTATTATTTATGTTGTTTCTAGTAATAGAAAGATTTAGGATTGGTTGAGGAATTGTTTAGAATCTCAGCATGAATTCCACTACTGACCTACACAATTACATTAACTGCCTTAAGAGATACTTCATCCAAAAATAAAATATACATTTACTTTCCTCCAAGAACTCCCATAATTTAATAGTTTTCATTCTGCTACACACAAAAGATGAATGTTAGAAACCTGTAACCATTGACTAGTCAGAAAAACAAATATAGACATCAGTGGTTTCCAACATTTTTCTAAATATCCTCTTCTGTGTTAACAGAAGAATGTTAATAAGCACTTACAAATTGCTAAATTCAGTTATTTATTGCTATTGTGAACATAATTTACAGCAGAGTTTTGTTCTGTTAAACTGTTAAAACCGCTTACCTTACCTTACCTTATGGTAGACTTTGACGTCAACACTTTTCTGAGTAACCGTTTAAATTTAGCAGTTTCAATCAGAATAGACTGATAACACTGTCCAGGGTACCACCATCAATGTCAATAAAATCAGCAAACAATATATCACTGTGGGGGCGATGCAGTGGCGCAGTAGGTAGTGCTGTCAACTCACAGCAAGAAGGTCACTGGTTCAAGCCTCTGTGTGGATGTTTCCCAGAATGAGTGTGTGTGTGGATGTTTCCCGGCTTGAAGGACATCCACTGCGTAAAAACGTGCTGGATAAGTTGGTGGTTCATTCCGCTGTGGCGACCCCAGGTAAATAAAGGGACCAAGTTGAAAAAAAAAATGAATGAATGAATATATCACAGACATGTGTAAACAATATGCTAAAGTTATAACAAAATTAAAAAGACTTTTTTAAAAAACAGTACAAAGCAAATAATTAAATGTGGTAATTTACGGTGACCTTTATATTATAGAATCATAGATCATAGAACTGTTTTTTCAGTTTGTTATGTACTATTAGTATATGCTACATCGGACAATGAAACTGAATTGTCTGGTTTTCAGTACTTCAATTGGACCCCAATAATTGATTAGTATAGTGTAGTGCTGTAGCCAATACAGAATCAATTCATCTTTAGAATGACATTTCAGTGCACAGTGGTCAGAGGGATTTTGAGCTATTCTTTTTGCAGAATAGTGGTCAGGTCACTACATGATGCTGGTGGAGGAAAAATTTTCCTGATTCACATCTCCAAAACCCCCTAAAGTGGCTCAATATTATTTAGGTCTGGTGACTGTGCAGGCCATGGAAGATATTCAATCTCACTTCCATGTTCATTAAACAACTGTCTCCAGTCTAGCTGTGTTTATTGGTGCATTATCATCCTGATAAATGGCAATGCCTTCAGAATACACTGTTAGAACCACTGGGTGCACATGGTCCTCCAGAATGGTTCTGTAGTCCTTGGCAGTATATCACCACCATCTAGCACAAATTTTCATACCTAGGGAATGTCATGATATTACAGCCTAAAACCATCACTGATAAACCCTTCAAAGCTTGACTCTGGGCATGCAACAGGTGGTATACACTTCTTTGGGGCTTCTCCACACTGTAACTCTCCCAATCGTCGGAAAGACAGTGAAGATGGACTCCTTGTCTACAGATTTTCACTGCTGGCACAAACTTAAAACTAGCTTTGGCATTGGCATGCGTAATTAAAGGTTTAGCAGCCTGACCATGTATATTGACTCTGTGGAGCTCCAGGCAATTAAAGAATATATGTTTCTTAAAAGGGCTAAAAATATTGACCTTTAAAATTGTTTAAAAAAAAACTGCTTTATTCAAGTAAAAAAAAAAAATGACTTTGCCAAAAAGAAAAACATATTAGAAAATACTGTGAATAAGTTCAGGAGTTCTTAAGTTGAGGATGCAAATGCATTCAAATTGGTTTATTAAACAGTCCAGAGAAACAGAATACCAGGAACACACACATAGAGGAAGAGACCTCGCGGGAGTAACCATAAAAACAACTGACCACGAGAGATTAAGACAGTAGGCTTAACGAGACAACAACCAAGACAACTAAACAAGGATAACTAAGGAAAATGAGGATGTGGTAAATGAAAACACGAGAGCTAAATAGAAAACACACAAAGACAGCACAGGGACTGTTACACACAGTCTTTTTCCATTATTATTGCAAGGTCATAAAATACAGCATTGAGCGCCCCCACATGGGAGAAAAATATTTTAGCCTTTGCCCCACTTACTAAGAAGAAAGGAAGACGTGTATCTGCAAATATGGAATCAAAGTAAATGAATTATAACATATGTTGCATACATCAAATAAAACGGATTAATTGAGAATTGGCTTTCTTACATAATCAATTTAGGGTAAAGTTACTTTTAAAAGTTACATATATATTAGCCTACTATTGTAAGTATTGTTACGAGAACTAAACATGTTACTTTTTAAAGAAAGTATGTTATGTTATTTTTCATATTTGTTTAAGATTAAGATTGCAAAAGGCTATTTCTTTAAAAGTAACTTATAATCCTGACATTTTAGCAAGCTTATTTATGTATTTGTATTAGTCACAAATACATATTTCTAGGACTCAAACATTTATTCATTTATTTATTTTACAAATTTAATTATCATGAATTTACTTTTAGGGTAGGTGGAAGAGAAGTAGATTTGCTTATTTGCATTTAAGGTTTTGTCTATTAGATGATTGACTTAAAAAAATAAGATAAAAATAAAAATAAAAATTATTACCAACACAAGAGGCACAGTCATATGAATCAGCCAGTTATTATGCCTGGCAGTCCAAATATTGTGGAAAACCATGAATTGTCTGCTTCTGGTGGTGTAATGCAGGCATATCATCATGAATAATCAGATTTCTGGCATTGTCTTGATAGACAAATGAAAAGAACACAAATGTTTAGCAGTGCAGAGCCCTTCTTTCTCAGCTCTAAGCGGGTAATTCTTCAACTGCAGGCACTTTTATGTCTTTAATCATATATCTAAAAATGTGTATTATTTTGTTCAAATTCCCTTTTCTTTGTCAAACTAACAATAAAACCTACTTCTTAAAAATATACTAAATTTCTATTATTTTTTTTCATATTAGTCAACCTACTTGTCAAAATCACTGTTTTCGCCTTGTCGCACACCTAGTTTTAAACTTCAACGATGAAATTTATTTATTTGGTAACTATTAATGTATCATAAAAAAGCACTAGTTAAATAGGTTAAATATTTTACAGTTATTAATGTGAGACTATTATCAATATTATTTTATTATAAAAAAATAGCTGTCACACAGTATCAGTGTCATTTCCACCACAACACTGGAATTTTGCTTTGAAATGTTTGTGTGAAAGAATGTTTAGGTGGTTTCCATGAAAATGAATAGTAACATTAGAGCAGAAGAGTGAGAGAATTAAAATTTTCATCAACAACACATGAAAAAAAAACTAGGTAAATATTGCTTGATAAGGAAAAACATTTATTCTATGTCATTTCCAAACATGTTGTACCTGCAAAAGTGTTTTTTTAACCAAACAAAATTAAGGTAAATAAGAGTGTTTTGTATACATGAAATGCTATTATTAATTCAAAGCTAATCAGTGGGGCTATTTTTTTTTCTCACAATAAACTGTTGAAATGTAATTTCCACCACGCTGCCCCCTGAGGTGGAAAAGACAGCATATGGTAGAAATGACATTTATGGTTAAAAACCCAATTGATATGGATTGCAAAAGTAAAATGAAACTAAATTGGCGGTGAATTTAGTGTTGGAGGTTTAATGGCAATATTTGATTTGAATTTGAATTTGGCTGATAGCCAGTCTTCATTAGGATATATGCCGAGCTAGTGCTGTTCCCATGCTGATAAACTTTCAGTTACCTGTTATTGTTAGTTTTTTTTTTTTTCCATTTTAAACAATACCTTTTCCAGCATTGATGTTGTAAAGTAGTTAAAATACAATCAGTCACATGACTCTGGCATTCATTTAGTTGCTCAAGCGTCAGAATTGGCAGGCTAGCGCAGAAGCTCCATTGAAAAACAATTGGGGTAAAATGAATGCTCATATTTTAAAGACATGGTGGGGGAAAATGTAATTTAATGCAGTGCTTCTTGTACAATCTGATACCCACTTTATAACGGATATCTCTCAGCCAGTGGAAATCGCTGATTTTTAAAGAAAACAGACCTTAAACACGCTGTTTTTGCAATGGCAAACAGTTCACCGGAAGCGCTTAACCCAGGTTACTGGCAAATTAAAAGTCTTATTGGAATGCTTCGGCATATAGCCCATTTATCTTCATTCCACCAGAGCGTGAAGGTTTAATTAGCAGAGTATTATTAGCACAGTTTTGCTTAAAATATTGCAATGCACTCAACATTATGTCATATGGTGACATCTCAGAGCTCAAAAGAGGATAAATTGTTGGTGTGCGTCTCACTGGCACATCTGTGACTAAGACAGCAAGCCTTTGTAATGCATCAAGAGCCACTGTACCAGAGTTATGTCAGCATACCACCCCCCAACCACCCCCCCCCCCCCAAAAAAAAAAAAAAAAAAAAAAAAAAACTTCTAATAGGAGAAACTTGGGATTAAAGAGTAAGCTGTCTGAAAGGGTGGTAACCCCGATTGTATAGAGAAAAAAACCCATAAAACCACAACTTGCTAATTCACTGCAGAATTAAATCTGCAGCTCAACTTTCCTGTTTCCACCAAAACTGTTAGTCAGGACCTCCAAAGGGGCAGTATACATGGGCGACTGCTATAGCCAAACCTTTGCCCACTTGTGCCAATGCCCAACGCCTGTTTCAAAGGTGCAGCAGCCAAAACCTTGTGCTGTGGATAATGCAGATCAAGTATTATTTTTTTAATGAGTCCACCACCTTTAATGTCTTGACCACATCCGGAAGAGTTACGATATGGAGAAGCCCCAAGGAAGCGTCTCACCCAGACTGTTGATGCCCAGAGTGAAACATGGTTGGATCAGTGATGGTTTGGGCTGCATTATCATGGCATTCCCGAAGCCCAATACTGGTGCTAGATGGAGCATCACTGCCAAGGACTACCGACGGATTCCATGTGACCATGTGCACCCAGTGGTTAAAACATTGTATCCTGAAGCCGGTGGCGTGTATCAGGAGGATAATGCACCAATACATACAGCAAGATTGTTGAGAGTGGTTTGATGAACATGACAGTGAAGTTGAACATCTTCCATGGCCTGCACAGTCACCAGATCTAAATATTATTGAGCACTTTGAGGTATTTTAGGGGAATTTGGGGGTATTGGTGGCGGCAGGCCAGACTCACGGTGGCAGATTGACCGCTATCCCACTGGGAAATGTCCCGGTGCTCCTTAATATGGCCAGTCCACCCCTGCTGGATAAGTTGGTGGTGCATTCCGCTGTGGCAGAGTGATAAAGAGACTAAGCCGGAAAGAAAATGAATGAATGAAGTTCGTGATAGTTAGCCCCAAAAATTAAGCAATGAAGAATGTGCCGTGTTCACATTTTACATTACATTTGATTTTTCAAAAGGAGGGCAGGACAAAATAGCCATATGCATGAGGTGGGGACTGGTTTAGCGGATCGAACATACAGTTGAAGTCAGAAATATTAGCCCCCCTTTGAATTTGTTTTTCTTTTTTAAATATTTCCCAAATGATGTTTAACAGAGCAAGAAAAATTTCACAGTATGTCTGATTAAATTTTTTCTTCTGGAGAAAGTCTTATTTGTTTTATTTCAGCTAGAATAATATTTGTTTTTGATTTTTAAACACCATTTTAAGGTCAAAATTGTTAACCCCTTTAAGCTATTTTTTTGTTTGATAGTCAACAGAACAAACTATCATTATACCTTATGCCAGATTACCCTAACCTTAGTTAACCTAATTAACCTAGTGAAGCCTTTAAATGTCACTTTAAGCTGTATAGAAGTGCCATGAAAAAGATCTAGTTAAATATTATGTGCTGTCATCATGGCAAAGATAAAATAATTCAGTTATTAAAAATGAGTTATTAAAACTATTATGTTTAGAAATGTGTTGAAGAAATCTTCTCTTCGTTAAACAAAAATTGGGGGAAAAATAAACAGGGGGCCAATAATTCAGGGGGGCTAATAATTCTGACTTCAACAGGATATCAATGTTACAATGCTAAGAAATATATTTGTTAATAAAAGAAATACATCTAATCACTTATTGATGTTTTTTTCCCTCGTCATTTACAAATATCAGGATGTAATGTGCATTTCTTGTGATATATCGCTGATATAGTGATCTGTCATTATCTGCGGCAAAATATCATGATAATATCATAACATATTACTGTACCTCAATATTTGACTACTTTTTTTCCTTTTATCTTTGCTCTTATTTATTTATTCCTGCAATTTCTTTAATTCACTTCTCTACAACACTGCAAAAATATCAGTAAATTAGCAGTTTTCTGTATTTGGTGATTCATGTTTTTATTTGTTATTTTCCCCTATTTATTTATGCGTTACGCTTATGCTTTTTTTTAATAACATTTAACCCTAAAACATTTAAAAAATTAACTTTTATTAACATTTTAATGGTTTGAAGTGATAAATTTTCTGGATTGGTGTTGTATATTATGGTACATCTTCTCTTATTTTACAGACTTATTTTTCTATATATTATTTCTAATACATTATATTAGTTCAAACTACTAAAATGTCAGTAAAAGTCACTTTGTTAACTGTAGTGGTTAATTTTTACCATCAAAAGTTGAAAGAGCAGAGATTTTTGTGAATTGCATCCCATAATGCAATTCACAAAAGTAAATAAATGGAAAACACTTGGGAATCACAAAATACGGAAACCGTTTATTTACAGATATTTTTTTACAGTGAAGATTATTACAATCTAAGTTAATTATTTTATTCCAAATAGAGCTATTTAAGCTATCTGCTGAAATTGTATTCATATCGAGATTTAAATTGCAGCAAAATAAAATATCGCAATGTCAGATTTTTCCAATATCGTGCAGCCCTATGTTGAAATATTCCATACCTCATGAAAATAAACATTTGTGTCTTAAATGCTAAATTCATAATCTAAATATACATCTTAACTGTTTTTTTATTTATAAAAAATGGCATGAAATTTCCTCCATTTCATAGCAATTTTAAAAACAAAAGTATCAAGAAATTTGCCAAATTTCATATACACAAGTTTCACAACTTGTATTCAAATCTAAATCTAATACATCCATTTGCAAAACAATAAAACATGGAGAGCAGACAGAAAAGTGCTCAGTTTATTCAGCTTTTCCCACAAATACTTCACACAGACGCCCTGACATACATTATGGAAAATGACAAGCATTTATTTCACAGCTTTAAGCAATACACTTTTGTGTTAAACATTAAACAGGTTGTGTTTTTTCCCTTATACATTAGAATTTCTCAAAAATAGTCTCAAAAATGTTCTAAATCTCACAAAATGTTCACTTTTACAGATATAAGGGCATTTACTAGACCTCATAAAATTTCACAGAGGCACGGGACAGGAGAACACACTTTTACTTGGCGGAAACGTCATCGAATTTTGGCTCTGTAAATGCAAAAAGAGAAAAAAGGGTTAGCTAAATGCACCATAGAACATTCGAATAACATTAACATCAAACAAAGTGTGCAATTCAGACCTAAAATTAAGCAGGAATACCAATGGAGCTACTATAGGCTGACATCAAATAGCATTGCAGGAACCATTTTACATTGAAACTTATATATCGATGCATTAATGAGACGTCTGAGAGTGCTGTGAAAAACATCAATCGTCTAGGAAATGATTTAAGAAATATTTATAAATCAGAAGTTAAAGAATGAAGCTAAAACTATTAGATGATATTCACCCTCTGTTGCAGATTACGACTAAAGTTATATTATACATGATTATATTAATATTATATATGAATCATAAATATTTTAATTAGACAAATAAAAATAAAGCTGAGTTAGACTATACAATAACACAGAGGGAAAGACTATGCTAATTCATATTTAAAGAAAAAATATATATATATTTACACATATATATTTACACATATATATTTACACATTATATATATTTACAAAATACAGTCTTGGGTAAATGACATGCTGCTAAATACAGTTATATTTATTTAAAGTGTTGAGCATTATGCTTTTAATAGCTTTTAAAGTAACTTTGACACATTGTGTGATTGTTTCGATTTGGTTGCTAGCATATTTTGTATGGAGATGTTGCATGTTAAAGCATACAAATTTACATTTTTAAAAAGTAAAGAACAAAATATTAATATAAAACAATGACTCCATTTTCTCATATTTGCTCCAACTCTTAATAAAGCTTATTTTTTTGGTTCATGCACTATTTTGGTTTGCTTATGTTATTGGTTGGCTGCTTTTTTTATAGGCAGTGGTGTAAAGTAACTAATTACAAATACTCAAATAACTACGGGTTACTTTAGGTTTCTAACATCCTAAAATCGACCAAATATCAACGTCATTATTGAACATCAAAATAACTTTGTCCTTAGACGCTGGCTAGATGTTGAATTTTGGTCACCTGACATCACAACCTAAATCAAACCTAATAATAGCATTTTATAACATTATGTGCCTGCTGGGCAATAACTAGATGCTCTACAGCAGTGGTTCTTAAACTTGTTTCACCAAATACCACCTCAGAAAAAAATAGTCTCTCCAAGTACCACCATAATGACCAGTGTTAAAATACAGTAGCGTAGTAGGCCTAATTAAGCAGCTACAGCTGTGCACAGTTCAAAAACAAGGCAGATTAATTCATATTATTATAAATATTTATCTTTGTCAGCCTTTAAACACTATAAATAGTTTGAACATTAACAATGTCCTGTGCTTACAGGTTAAAAAACATAAGTAATGTTTAACCTGGAAATGTTCCTTGAACCTCATAAATATAAGCTATATGTGATCATAATCATATATAAAAAAGTTTTGACTTCTTTGGATGTATTTGAAATCTAAAAATCAACTTGTGTTTTAAATATATGATTTGGATTTACATATTTAACTTAGAAATTAGATCGGCTTACTGCGTGTTAGAGTAGGCTTTGTGTGTCAGAAAAGCGAGTCATTAACCCAAATCTGTCAACATTGTAATATAAAAATTTGGGATACGTCGCCAACAACTGTTACAAATATGGGGAGATTAGCTTTAAATACATAACAAAGATTAGAAAATAAAAAAACAGGTTTAGCTTATTAAAATCAATTTACTGATCACATCAATGTTATCGTATGCATCAAAAGGTTAAAAGTGTGTTCATTCTTTTTACTTAAATTATTCAGCAATTCCTCTGTGTACCACTAGAACGAAGCCTGTGTACCACTAGTGGTACACGTACCACAGTTTAAGAACCACTGCTCTACAGAATGTTACGTTCACACACACATGCACAAATTACATGTATCATGCATCAGCTTTTAACAGCGTACTCACTACTCTTGAGTACTTTTAAAAGGGCTACTTTTTACTCTACTAGATACTTTTACTCTACTTGACTACATTTTTAGGCAAGTAATGGTACTTTTACGCGAGTATGATTTTTTAGTACTCTTTCCAAAATTGTTTATGAGGTACATAAACATATAGAGGTGGGCCATGCAGTGACTGTAAACTCATAGGAGGGCCATTTTAACATTCAAGCATAAGAAAAAAGTGAAAACCTGATGTAATTGATGCATCTTAGCACAATAGACATGACAATTATACTTCAAGCATTACCTGTCACCAGTGATAATGCAAATCAGGACGCTTATCGCATCACACAGTTACTGAAATATATCTGTGGCGGTTGTGTGTATGACCGAGCATCAGACACACACTCCATTATTTTTCCACAGAGTACATGCTTTCAAAACTCAAGCTTTTTGGTTCTTGCTGTACTCATTGAAGGGGTAGTTTAAATTGCTATGAAAATACTACAAATAATAGACATAATAATTATAAATATTAACCTGTCCCAATCAAGTATTGCTTAACCAATGGTTTAACAGAACATCAGAAAGCAGTTTGGGTAACTTTAGTAACTTTACTGCCAATTATTATTCTCAATGCCTTTCTTTTTTTGGAAAACTATAACAAAGAGCGGAACAAAACCCCAAGTGGCTATATGCGACTGCACAATAAGGATAATCATTCAAAATATATATTTTGGTGGGACGAATCCTGTATATTTTTAACATCAGTTGCATACTGGTAGGCGGAGGAGGGGGGCCGTAAATGGTAAGTGGGCCGGCAGTTTGGAACCCCTGATGTAAAAAGCAGGAGCGGACTGGCCACTGGCCAAATGCCAGAAGGGCCGGACCATTTTTTATATGTGGGCTGGTCAGTTTAGCAACGTTTTTTTTATGTATTGTTTTTACATGCAGACAGCTTTTATCTCTTGCAACTTGCAAGATGTGAATATTATGATGATGATGATGATGATAATGATAATAGTAATATTAATAATAAATGTTAATCATTTGGCCCAATCGGCGACGACCGGCTGTTTTCGAGATGGGCTGACCAAATCAGAGGTTATGCAGACGTAATCAACAAGCCCACCCGCGTGCAGAATTCCGCAGATTTTCCACCGATATTTAGCCCATCATTAATTTGGTTTATTTACTTGAATAAATGTATGTAAATCTATATTTATCCAGTTTTTAAACTAATTACAGTAACATTATTGACTAATGTGAAAATGTTCATCTGATTTATGTACAGTGCAGTTTGTACATTAATATTTTCTGTCTTTTACTAGATATATTATATAACAAACTTGCTTTATTTACCGAATAAAGTGAATCTAATTGGATATGCATTTCAAACATTAAATAAAAGTTAAAAAGATATTATTTTTTATTTTATATATTAAGGTTTAGTTGAGATACTCCCAAAATATTTCCACAGAAATCCACAGATTTTTACCAAAATTCTCAGCAGAAATAGCAAAAAACATTCGCAAATTCCGTCTGGCCCTAGTAATTAATTTCTGGCAAGAATAGGCTTTTTTTGAGATCCACCTTGCCTTGACTGCGTTGTAGATGAGCAGGTGGCTGCAGTAAGAGGAGAGCTAAAAAAAAAAATACATGAGAAGTCAGTCGAACATTTGCCGAATCTCACAGTTTTGCCCCCTGGAAATGTCACCAGTGTTGGAGATCGTGGTCACATTTTTTTTTTTATCACAGGTGAATGACTTTAAATTTTATAGTGTTTTTGCACTTTTTTCAATATTGGGTTAATATATAATATATAAATATCGATTACATATGATATTGCACTGCCTATATTATTTCCCCATCTGTACACCAATATAAGTAGTGAATGTGCGTGTTCATGGTGGGGGGTTGTGTCGGTGAGGTTATGTGGGCTGGTGTGTCTACAGGGCCAGGGCTGAATTTTTGTCCCAGTCCGCCCCTGTTAAAAAGTATTTTCTGTTTTTTTTTTATATTCAGTAGTCAACATTTGACATGGATCAAAACCTTTCATTAAAGTTGTCCTAAAATTATTGAACATCTATCCTTGTCTATTTTTTCATTCATTCATTCATTCATTCATTCATTTTCTTGTCAGCTCAGTCCCTTTATTAATCCGGGGTCGCCACAGCGGAATAAACCGCCAACTTATCCAGCAAGTTTTAACGCAGTGGATGCCCTTCCAGCAACCCAACATGGGGAAAGTCTATTTTTTCAATACATTTTTTAGTTCTGTATCATACTTTAGGTGACGCAGTTGGACAGTACGTAGTGCTGTCGCCTCACAGCAAGAAGGTCGCTGGGTCGCTGGTTCGAGCCTCGGCTCAGTTGGCGCAGTTGGCTCAGTTGTGTGGAGTTTGCATGTTCTCCCAGCGTCCACGTAGGTTTCCTCCGGGTGCTCCGGTTTCCCCCACAGTCCAAAGACACGAAGTACAGGTGAATTGGGTAGGCTAAATTGTCCGTAGTGTATGAGTGTGTGTGTGAATGAGTGTGTGTGGATGCTTCCCAGAGATGGGTTGCGGCTGGAAGGGCATCTGCTGCGTAAAAACGTGCTGGAAAAGTTGTCAGTTCATTCCGCTGTGGCGACCCCGGATTAATAAAGAGACTAAGCCCACAAGAAAATGAATGAATGAATGAATCATACTTTAACTGTGCCATTTTCCTTCAACCTGCAGTCACTAATTTTTATGTTGTTTACTTTTTCTCTGCATGGTTTAATTGGACGAGACTCAGTACTGTGATTCCCATCCAATTAAACAATGCAAAAAATAAATAAATAAATAAATAAAATTCAGATAGACAAATACTTTATGAATGCAACATTTACAGTGTGAAGCATTAAAAAATCTGACCGTTTAGACTGCGCGTCACAGATTTAAAGATGAAGGATGTCTACTGGAGGAGGACGAAAATGGATACCAGGACTAAAACTGCTGGTAACCAGTAGCTTGTTAGTTAGGGTTCAAATTGCATAACATAAGCTTTAACATATCGTCACAGCTAGTTTTTTTTGTTCTCTGGGTTACACAGACTTTATTCCATATATAAACACATCAAACTGGTTTCTGTCTGCTTATTATAGTGAAATAAATTAATGTAATCTGTTCTCACATTAATCTTGCATTTTAAATTGATCGTCCATGCATGGCTAATTATTTTACTTGCACAAATTTTGAAATTGCAGGGTATAAGGTGGAATAATTTTCACAACGTACTCAAAACTCACTATCACTCTGGAGTACTTTTAGAAGGGTTACTTTTTTACTCATACTTTGAGTAATATTTAGAAAAAATAATCTTATTCTACTTGCACTATGGTTTCCCAGAGATAAGTTGCAGCTGGAAGGGCATCCGTTGCGTAAAAAAAACATGCTGGATAAGTTGGCGGTTCATTCCGCTGTGGCGACCCCGGATTAATATACAGTAGGTACTAAGCTAGAAATGAATACTTGCACTATGTTTTTGCCAAGTAATGGTACTTTTCCTTGTCCTTCCACCACTGTATGCATTTATGAAATGGAAACAAATGAAAACAAATGAAAAAACAACTGACAGATCAGACAGATTGTCTGTTGACATACCGGGGAATTTAAATTCTGGGAAGGAAGACAGATCACCACCACCGTACAACCGCTGCAGCTTTGCTATTTCCTCAGCGAGAGCCTTCTGATACTCTGGACCTGCATCGACTAGACCTCCAGCAGCACTGAGAAAACAACACAAAGTCATTATAAGCCTGATTATATTGCACGGTTAATCAAACCATGAGAGGATGATAGTGAAACACCATGTACCCGGTTTGTGATGAGTACGCTCGAATAGAATCGAGGAAAAGTTTCTGAATGGGGTCCAATCCAGCTGACAATCACAGGAAACATAGCAAATGATTAACTGTGTCTAATAATATCTACAAATAACAGACATGCATACGGATGCCAGAATCCTTGATCTCTGAAAGAAATCAGTCTTCTTTAACCCTCATGCATGACAAAAGTGCCTGGTGTGAAGACTAGATCTAGTGAACTAAAGAGAACAGCTCAGGCGGTGAGTATCTAGAACGGAGGTTGCATTTACACTGAAATGAAATGGAAGAATTTCATCTCTTAAAAGAAATGGGCCATTGTGTACTACTCTCCCAGACACACATGGACATCAAACAGTAGCTATGTTTCCATCCAAAGATGCAAATTAGATTTAAACGAGTATCGCAAAAACATTTGCGAATAAATCAGCGTCAAAGAGGATAAAATAGTCACTACATGATAAAACGGCACGAAAAATCTTTTCTTCTGCACCTCGAAATGCAACTAGCGCGCTGTGGTTTTTTAGAGACGCAAGACACTCTTTGGGAGCCCAGATGCTCAACAGTTCTGGGAGGTAATAATACTGAACTTTGATGATGGACTTTGGCTGAGGAATTTTTAAATGACCAAATCAACATATCAGAGGTTTTACAATGTGGTCAGTCCTTTGATTTGTCTATTAATGCTATCCCAAAATGACCATTTCTGTTATCACTTGATCTCTTAAAAGAAAATCACATGACTTTTTTGATGTGATTCCTGGAATTTATTTAGTAAGACCCAATCCCAATTCTACCCCTTAACCCACGGGTGTCAATTCCAGCTCCTGGAGGGCCGCAGCTCTGCACAGTTTGTATCAACTTGAATTAAACACACCTGATCAAACTACATGACTGCACACCCGAATAAGGAGATGCAAAAATATAAGGTTTTTTCACATTACAGTAAGCAGTAGGTATGACAAAAAAGACGATTTGTTTATTACTATGTCTAGATATGTTTATGCATAAATAATAGCCTTATGTAAAATATAAAAGCAAAACATCAGTAGGCCATTTGTATTGGGTACACCATGCTGTATTGGGGATGAGTGGTCTGCAAATGTCTTATTAGTTTGGACGGTCTCTTGCATTCGTCAGCAAAAACTTTGGTGCAGATAATGCACTGTGGCTGGGTCAGGGACTCTTTGCTTTGAGAAAAAATAAAAATAAAAATTGCTCGGGTAACGATCTTGGTATTTCCAGTAGTGCAAGTGCTGTGACCCGAAATGTCAACCGGGTCTACTATGCTTGGGTCATTACCAGTAGCTGCTAAAGGGGAATTGGTAACACATTTTTTGTGGAGTACGAATTACAAATTTGTCAATTTTTTTTTTTTTTGGTCAGCCAGGGGATAAAATGAACTAAGATCATTCTCCTGTCCACTGCTATTTTTTTTTTTTTTAATATGACACGAACTCCCACAGAGCTTGCTGAGGCCCCCTTGTGGGCCGGGACCAACCTGTTGGAAACCGCTGGATTAATGCAGTGCTACCTGTTGGTCTGATACACTTTATATTTCATCTTGGCCAGACAGTGAAGATCGCAGTTTAAAAAAAAAAAAAAGAAATCAGATCTTAAACGCTGTGATTTTGTATGGGATGACAATTCACCGGAAGCCCTGGGGCTGGTGGACTGAAATTAAAAGTCCATGTGCTTTTACCCCATTTGGACATGCTATTCAGCTTGCACAGTTTTTAGTGTATTGTATATTATGGAAGTATGCGATTTCAAATGCAGCCATGGTGTCTCGTTTCTTAGGGGCGAATTTGAAGTTAATGCACATCTGATAAATAAATGTCCTAATAGACTTCTACAAAAATATCCTAATACACTTTTTTTATGGATATTTTCAAAATATATGGTGTTTCCATTAAGGACTTTTGATGCGATATTCCAAAATGCACATAAAAAAGGTGGATGGAAATATAGCTAGTGACTATTAATTTGAGCAGTCATACAATTTTGCATCTTTTAATAAACCGTTGCTTCCATTCCACATACAGCAAACAGTGCAAACTCAAATCTCACTCAATGCACCGTACACCACATTGGAAAAGCTGGTAAGGAACGGAGGACATTTCATATTTCACATATAAACCACAGTACACAGGTAAAGATAAGAGGATAATAGGCCGATTATACTGATATCATGCGACCCCCTGGGAAGAAAAGTGAGACAGTGACAGAACAAAAAGTGCATTTGGGTGAGAAAAGAGCAAGGGGAAAGAAAGACGAGGTTAAAGTGCAGTTACAATTGTGCTGTTTAAAAGACATAAAAGTGCATATGTGCTCACATCAGTGCTCTCGTGGTGAGGATTTTAAATTTATACAGTATATTTAACAATAAAAGAAAAGAAACGCCAACATCTGATAGTTCTGACAGTGACACTTTTCATTAACTGTAATAAAACATGACAAACGTAGCTTTATCTTTACAGATGGGGGGTTGGAATGAAAAACTGTTGAGGCAAAATAGTACAATTGTAAATAACAGGGCTGTCAGATAACTCATTAAATATTTTTAATATATTGTAGACTGATTCATGAACAATTTTCTGTGATAGATTAAGCACAGAACACTTACTCAATCTCCTTTACCATATTGCCTGCTTTATAAGAGGTGAGATTAAGCACTGAACGGTTCATTAAAAAATTTGATTTAAAAGTCACTATATTGCTTTGATTTATGGATTTTTTTGTATATTTTATTTCATATATATTCTCAAGTGATGTTTAACAGAGCAAGGGTAAACATTGATTTATTAATATGATTTTTCACAGTATTTCCTATTATATTTGTATTTTGAGCAAAGTATTATTCCTTTTAAGTTGGCTGTAATATATATATATATATATATATATATATATATATATATATATATATATATATATATATATATATATATATATATATTTTTTTTTTTTTTTTTTTTACCGCTATGGTCAATATTAGTAGTCTCTTTATTAATGAATAAGCCACTGTTGTCCAATGCCTTGTCTAAATACCCTAACTAGCCTGGTTAAGCTCATTAGGCCTTTAAACTGCATAAGTAAAATCGTTGCATGAATTATTAGCACTTTAAATATTATTAGCAATTAGCTTTAGCACTTGTAATTCATCATACGTTTTATTTACAGATTTATAGATGAAAACTTTTTTTTTTTTGAGTTGTAAAATGATTACATATTTCTTCTTTCTTTTTTGGTGCATTTGGTTATATTTGGCCTAGGTTCACCTAAAAATACAAAGACAGACTTGTTTTATGATGTATATTTTCTGACTGATCTCCTGAAAGATGCATTTCCGACACCTAAATTGATTTCTTCAGCAGTCTCTGTCTGCTTGTTTGCTGAACAACAAGGTGTCATTTACACCTGTGTTTCTCAATTGGTGGGTTGCGACCCACAACATTTTCAGTGGGTTGCGGAGTGTGTGGTCAAAAAAACAACAAAAGTTTAATTTTTAACTTTTTTTTTTTTAAATGCGTGCACGACAACCCTACTGTTTAACGGGATATTTAATTTAATTATAGCAACAAATATGTCAACGCGCAAGTACGACCCTGAATATGTAAAGTATGGATTTACATATATTGACAACAATAAAGACTTAAAGTCATATGTCTTATGTAGTGAGGTGCTCTCACAAGAGAGCATGAAACCTTTTAAATTAAGACGACATTTAGAAACCAGACATGTTTCATTAACAGTTCAGTTTAGTTCATGGTAACTGAACCTTTCCTTACCCTAACCACTGTTTACAGTATTTGTCGTTTTTACTTTACTGTAATATTTCTATAATGTGATACATTTTGTTAAATAAAATATTGTTTATTTGTAAGCCTTGGTGGTTTTCTTATGATTTATCTGTCACTACTTGTATGTTAACAAATAAATACAAATTAATTATAATTCCTAAAATTGTATTGTAGTTCCTAAAAATTTGGGTCATGGCTTGATGACCATGTAAAATTTGGGTCCCATGAACAAACCAGTTGAGAACTCCTGATTTACACTAACGCATTTTAGTTTTAAAACGCACGTTATGCCTGGTCTCCATAATACTCCAGGATCTTTGATCCGCAAAAACGTTTTGAAAACCTTGGCAATACTAACCAGGGTTGACGAACTCATTCGCAAAAAATGGAGGCGTGGCTATCCACAATCGCTCTCTGATTGGTTTTCTGCATTTGTATTGTGTCCTAATTCGCCAAGCTACTTTTATATGACCATTTAACAACCAGCAGACAGCAAATACGAATGCTGGTAAAATATGGGCATGCCAAGTGAGATAGTCAAGTATTGTCCATTTTACACTGTATTGACCTTTATCTGCGAGGCGGAAGGATGCTTGTTTTTGCGATTGTTTAAGAACTTCCAATTCAATTTCCTATGATTGCCTATAGAAATGACTATGCATAATAAATGTCAGAAAATTGTCAAACTACTTGCCCTACATATATGTGTGTTCATGCTTATACATAAAAAGTAGAATAATATATTAAGAAAATATCAGTTTGCAACTTCAAGCAGCATAACAGGCTGATTTTAACATCAGAAAATCAATGGAAGTGAATGAATGTAATGGCGGCGCCCATGCACCCATACATATTGAATAAGGTCTATAGTGTAACCGAAAATAGTTTTTTCTGAAATTCAATAAAAACGCCAGTCTGAGAAAGCAGTGTTTTCTTATCAAACTAAAAAAGAAAAAACACTAGTGTAAAAAGCACCCAAGGCTCTTTTCTCTTTGTACTAAATCTGTTAAATTGACAGCCCTGGTAAATACAATTACTCACTGAGAAACACAGAATAACACACATAAGGAATGAATACAAAGACTAAATGAAGACAAAAGATGTCAGTGAAAGAATAAAATGGAAGACAGGAGAAGCACACAAGGTCAACATATGAAATGATGAATAAGTGAATGAACAGTACAGATGAAGACCAAAACACATGAGAGATAAAGAAACAAATAAATATAACTGAAGTTTTGCAGTAAAGAACATGCATTGCATAACTTACAGGATTAAAAAAAAAAAGTTACAAACAAACATATATAATAGACATGCTCAAAGACGGATGACGGATGGGGAGATTGGCTATATTCATTGACTGAAAACCAAGGCAATAATTGAAATTACACTTAATTAAAAACCATCAGGACAAAAGTTGTCTCTATACCCCAGCTAAGAAAATGAATATAGCCTTCAATAGGTCTACATTTCTGCATGATGTTATGAACCCATTAAGGGTGTAACGGTTTCTTAATGTCCCATTTTGTATCAGCATTTTGTTACCGCTATTTGTTACAGTTCAGCTTATACAGTTCAGTAATTTAATTACTCAATTACGGTAAGTTTAAAAGGTTTAGAATGGCTGTAGCATTCATTTTCTTTTCGGTTTAGTCCTTTTTTTTAATCAGGGGTTGCCACAGCTAAATGAACCGCCAACTTATCCAGCACATATTTTACGCAGCAGATGCCCTTCCAGCTGCAACCCATCTCGGGGAAACATCCATACACACTCATTCACACTCGTACACTACAGACAATTTAGCCTACCCAATTCACCTGTACCGCATGTCTTTGGACTAAGGGGGAAACCGGAGCACCCGAAGGAAACCGACGCGAATGCAAGCTCCACACAGAAACGCCAATTGACCCAGCGGAGGCTCGAACCAGTGACCTTCTTGCTGTGAGGCAACAGCACTACCTACTGCGCCACTGCGTCGCCTATGGCTGAAGCAATTATATACAAATATTCATTCATTCATTTTCTTGTCGGCATAGTCCCTTTATTAATCTGGGGTTGCCACAGTGGAATGAACCACCAACTAATCCAGCACATTTTTATGCAAGGATGCCCTTCCAGCCGCAACCCATTTCTGGGAAACATCCACACACCGCATGTCTTTGGACTGTGGGGGAAACCGGAGCACCCGGAGTAAACCCATGCGAACGCAGGGAGAACATGCAAACTCCTCACAGAAACGCCGACCATGAGGATTGAACCAGCGACCTTCTTGCTTTGAGGTGACAGCACTACCTACTGTGCAACTGCATCGCCTTATATACAAATAAACAGGTTTAATTATCCAGTACTTACTTTAATTATTACAATCAATGTCATACTTGTCATGCACAACACATCAATGGTTAAATGAGTGTTGAATGCCATGTCAAGTTTAAAGAACTTCAACTTTTACAATCAGCTTCGCTCATCAGTGTCAGCTTCAAAGCAGTGGACTAATAAGAAGAATCATTGCAAGTTTCTGTTTACAGACTCTCAGTGGCAATTTCCAGACACTGTAGTGCTCTCCACAGGCTTTTTAGACACACTAAAAGCCACTGACTAACTAAAATCTGGTCTAAAGTCAATGATGCAGTTTTTTGTTTGTTTGTTTGTTTGTTATTCAAATTGTGCATTAGTTAAAAAAGTTTTACGCTTACAAAGTCCGCCATGTAAATAGTGAATCCAACATGGTCCAACCACAATTCCCTTTTAAAGATAATAGGGGATGAGTTTCTTATTGGTATAATACACCCATAACTCATTAAGAGAATAAGAATAACTCTTTTAGACGATGCGCTAGGCACACCAATAGTTTTTCCCATTCTTAAAATAGCAAAAAATTTTATTCTGACACACCTCAAGTGCACCATGTGATTTAGATCCAGTTCTTAGATCATTAAAATAGAGCTCTAGGATTTTGAGAAACATCTCTAATAATTAATCATCTGCTAGGCAGATTGCTAACAAAATGTTGCATAATGAACTGCTACACTAATATAAACAAAGTTATTAAAAAACAGTTATTATTTACATGTTTAGAGATGTTTTTAGATGGTACGTATGCATACTGAACTGTAAGTTTCGTTTTTAATGAACCGTTTCACCCCTAAATGTTCTTTGCATGTATGCTAGACATTTGCAATGACACGAGAACATGACACATAATAATGTGACTGAGAAATGAAGAAGGTACAGGTATATAAAACTTAACTAAATCTGAGATTACACCTTTACCGTTAACATTACAAATGTGTATGTATTAAACCCGAAAACAAAAAAGAAAAAACACTGCTGTATCCCATTATGTGAAGGGGGGTTATAGGGGATATAGTGTGTACCCTCAGGCGTCTCCACAACTTCTGTTGGAGCTTCAGCAGCATCTGTGATCACAGGAGCAGAATCTACCAGCTCTTCAGAAGGAGCTGCAACTGCAACCGGCTCAATGGGGGCTGCTTCTGCAACTACTTCAATGATGGCCTCTGCAACTGGGGCAGCTTCTGCCACAGCTTCTGCAACCTCTTCACTGACAGCTTCAACAACTGCTTCTGAGACAGGAGCTTCATCTACAGGGGTGGCTTCAACTGCAAAAGCAGAAGCTTCAACTGGCGTAGCAGCTTCAACTGGTGCAGCGGCTTCAACTTGGGCTTCAACTGGCGCAGCAGCTTCAACTGGTGCAGCGGCTTCAACTGGTGCAGTGGCTTCAACTTGGGCTTCAACTGGTGCAGTGGCTTTAACTTGGGCTTCAACTGGTGCAGCGGCTTCAACTGGTGCAGTGGCTTCAACTTGGGCTTCAACTTGCACAGCAGCTTCAACTACAGGGGCATCAGTTTCAACTGGCGCAGCAGCTTCAACTACAGGGGCATCAGCTTCAACTGGCGCAGAGGCTTCAACTACAGGGGCATCAGCTTCAACTGGCGCAGCAGCTTCAACTACAGGGGCATCAGCTTCAACTGGCGCAGAGGCTTCAACTACAGGGGCAGCGGCTTCAACTACAGGGGCAGCTGCTTCAACTGGTGTAGCGGCTTCAACAACTGGAGCAGCAGCTTCAACTGGTGCAGCGGCTTCAACTACAGGGGTAGCGGCTTCAACTGGTGTAGCGGCTTCAACTACAGGGGCAGCGGCTTCAACTACAGGGGCAGCGGCTTCAACTACAGGGGCAGCGGCTGCAATTTCTTCAGCAACAGGGGAAATGGCTTCAACAGGAGAAATGGCTTCAACAGGAGAAATGGCTTCGGGTGCAGGGGCAGCAGTTTGAGCTGCAGTGGCAGTCAGGACTGGTTCAGGTGCAGGGGCAGCAGCAGATGCTTCTGTAGAGGCAGCAGCAACAGAAGCTGCAACCTCCTTCTTGGGGAACTCCACAAAGGATTTGTGCTGGATAAGTTTCTCTATATCGAAGTAAGTTTTTGATGCTGCTTTTTCTATGATGGAGGAAGGAGGGCAAACATAAACATGTAATAATTCGATTTATCATATGCATTATCAGGGTGCATGGAGACTGTTAAATTCATCCAGCAAAATAACTTACCCAGTTAGAGTGGCGAGGTGGTCGAGCTTTGAACACCTTATGACCTCACTTATGCATGTCAAATCTAAATGGTGGCTAATAAAATAGCCTTGGCAGGAAAAAAGCTAAACATTCTTCATTCAGTTATCTATCTTTTAATTAAAATCTGTTGGTAAAAATATTGCACATTAAATATCTTTGTAATAATGGAAAATCATAACATATAACAAAATGCACAATTCCATAATTGTTGTAGCTATATTCATATTATTCTTATATTTTACCATGATTTTTATAGCCAATAACTCTCCTAAAGTAGATGACACTATTGTTACACAAAATATGGGAATCAAACATGGTACCAGCACATGAACATTACAATTAATACAAATACAGATCCTAATATTAACATTGTTTATAATTTGTGAGTTTTAGAACATGTGTTTTCATATTTATGTAACTATGTTCAATTCAAAGTTTGTTAAATAATTTCTTGGATTTTTGGCTTCAGCAGAGTCTCCAGAAAGAACAGAAGCAGTGGCTTCACGCAATACATTCTTTAACTCCAAAGGTCAAGGTGACCTATATAGGAAGTGAGGACATCCACATATAGCACTAGCATGTGCTTACAAAGAATATCTGCCAGTAAACACCACACAAGGCTTTTCTAAAGCCTTCCACCATCAGAGAACACAGAATATTAAAAGTTTAATAGTTTCCTTTAAATTGCGACAACATCCTAATCTTAGAAAAAACATGCATTTGTGTCTGTTATATGGTTTTATATTAATTACCAATATTAATTGTTAGTCAGTTGGTACCATGCAATACAACTCTTATTTTCTTACGTAAAATTACATTTTAAGTTTAATCTCACACATTCAATAATCAACTTTTAAATAAAAAAAGCAGAAAAAAGCAGATTTTTTGCTGCACATGGAAATTAATTTCTGTTTCATAAAGTTATTTTTTTTCTGGTGCAATACCAGGAATTTTTAAATGTGATCAATTATCCAGAAATGATATGATGTTTCTACAAAAATGATGCTGGTACATCGATTTGAGGAAATTCTGCTCCAATTCTTTAATTTTGTATGCAGCCAGTCAATTCCAAATGTCTGCACAAAATTCTAATGTTGACAATTTACCCGTTTCTGAAATATAGTCATACAATATTGGATATGACAACCTTTTATAAAACAAAATTATAGTATTTGTTATATTATTAAAATTATATATCATTATAATTTATAAAAAAAAGATCATGTATATGTATGCATGTATATATATATATATATATCAGAGGTGTGGACTCGAGTCATGTGACTTGGACTCGAGTCAGACTCGAGTCATGAATTTGATGACTTTAGACTCGACTTGACAAAATATAAAAAGACTTGCAACTCGACTTGGACTTGAACATAAATGACTTGGACTTTGACTAGGACTTGCCCCTATTGACTTGTAAAGACTTGCTGCTTCCCATGAAAAGCCCAACGATAAAAAAGTATGTTGACATGGACCGCTCTCTCTCTCTCTCCGTTTATGTGTGCGTGTGTGTGACAGCATGCGCGCGCGTGTGTGTGAGCATGCGCGCTTTCGGCATGACGTCCAATCGAAGCACGGTAGATTGTTTTGATTCGACAGTATCCAACGTGACTACTATGAGGCGCCGGAGTGGACAAAAGTCAAGCGAACGCAGAGAGAATTTGAATTTGAACTTGAGATCGAGCCAATACTCGCGTGCCAATACTCGCTCTCTCTCTCTCTCTCTCTCTCTCTCTCTCACATACAACATACACCTCTCTCTCTCTCTCTCTCTCTCTCTCTCTCTCTCTCTCTCGTGCATTCAGTCTCTTTGCGTTCGCTTGACTTTTGTTTACGATGGCGTCTCATACCTTTAGTGCTTTTGCTCTCACGGGATCCTCCTGTTAAACTGACCCTTCGCTAAGCCACGCCCAAAAACCGCCACCCACCAATCGCGGCTTACCAATCGTAGCTACGGGCAGAGGCTCTGTCAAGCTTTCGAGCGAGGGAAACAAGCCAAATCGTTGCGCAATTGGATTGTGAAAATCTGACACCCGCTATCCTAAAAGTTTGGACTGGGTGGTGGGATTTTTTCCCTTTTCAAAACCAAAGCCCAAGAGGAGAAATGCCAGCGTGGATCAAGCTGTGTGAGGGGCGGTAAAGGAGTTAAGCTAAGTTGGTTTTGTTTTCGATATTCACATTCAATGATAGGTGGCAATAACTCACACTCCTCTTCAGGCCCGGATTAAGAACTCAGGGGCCCCTGGGCACATTATCTTGTAAGGCCCCCTACCTGGCCGCACCCCTATAGTTAAATTAAAAAAATAAGAATAATATAATAATTTTTAAATAAAATGAATCTATAATTTGTTGCCCACATATTTAAATAAATGATATATAGTACATATGTATTTATAGTCTGCAAAGATTTAAATTATTTTTCAAAGCATTAAATAAAAATACTAATAAAACTACATATATATATATATATATATATATATATATATATATATATATATATATATATATATATATATATATATATATATATATATTAAGGGTATTTTAGTGTATTGCTTTTACAAACTTATAAAGCATATTATTGCCATGGCATATAACGCACAATGCTTCTCCAATCCAGTTATATGAATCTGAGTTCTATGAATCTGAGTCTTTCATAATACAAACACTGATTTACTGTCTCTCTCCTCCTCTCCCTGTATTTTCTCTACTCTTCTCGTGATGAAGACTTGATTATAAACCTAAAAGTATCCGAAATCACAGACACTATACCTCTTCTCGCCCTCTCTCTCCTCTTCTGGGCCTTTCTCTCTCTCTCCCTCTCTCTCTCTCCCTTTCTGTCTGTCTCTCACACGATGAATCCAGTCCGCGCTGCGCTGCCGTTAGCATCCTCCGCCTGGTTAATGCTAGCTACTCATCATTTAAAGTTAAAGTCTTCTTCTGTACTCTCATTCTCCTGATCACGGGTCTGTTTAAAGAAGGTGTGTATGGAAAATGCGTCAATAAAGATGCCTCCTCTCCTCTTTCTCTCGCGTTTGCTAAATCCACTTGTCCACTCATTTTTGATCTATGACAGATATAACGTTACACTAAAGTCCGCTCAGTTTAGTGCGGGTTATTACAAAACTGACGTTTCCGCGCTTGACCAATGACAGCATTCTGTTTAGTTAAAGAAAGAAAGGCAATTTAAATATAATAATAATATTAATATGTGATCGCGATTTTTTTGCTCAGAGGAAATACAGTTGTCTTAGCAATAGAGTTTTTGAAGAGAGGGAGGCGCGGCAGGTGCCTATAATAAGGCTAAACATTATTAAATACCCACGAGACACTTGTGACTTTATATCACATTTGCATTATTTTTAAAAAATGTTTCTTTCCTGTTAAAAATAAATATATTTCCAATCTGATATGTAATGGGGAGAAAAAAAGTAGCACGAGTTCAACTGATGGTGGATTCGAACCGATGTTATTGTTAATCGCGTCAAAAGATGATGCCGTGTGCCTTACAAGGTGCGCCACTGCGGCTACATTACTCCACTGCTCTTTACTCATCTTGTCTCTATCAATCAGGCATCGAAGGACGTAAACCCTCAATAGCTAGATGCGCTATTTGCAATTAGCCTAAAAAGACACTCCGAAATTGTCTTTTTTTTCTCCCCCCTCGCAGGGCCCCTGGTGCGCACGGGCCCCTGGGCCTGTGCCCATAAGGCCCATTGGTTAATCCGGCCCTGCTCCTCTTATCCTAAACAGATCTAAACTGTGTTTCTTAAAAAAAACAAAAAAAAAAAAACAAAGCAGGTTATGCTTCCCAGCGGTCTTTTTCTTTTTTTCCACTCGATATTATGAGCCAGGGCTCGACAATAAGGACTGCCCGATGGCCCGGGGCCAGCGTGCGAGACACTCGGGCCAGTGTACAAAATGTTACTGGCTCGATCGGGCCAGCTGCTGCCTTTTTGCCTGCCAGATCGAGCCAGAGCTGCGTGCTGCGACTGTCTGTCAATTGTGTGCAAATACAATCTTACGGTGCTTTCACACATAGACGTTTGTTTCGGAATCTGTCTCGTTTCACCCGTTAGCGCGTTTTTTTAGCATATATCCAGCAGTTGCGCTCGCTTCCGCGCCAAATCAATCAGTCCAAGATCGCCTGAATGAGACGCGGTCTCTGTCCTATTGAGCGCATCGATTGTAGCGAGAAAACAAAACAATGCAACGAACTAACGACCCAGGCTATATCACAGTGTATCATGATCGTGTAATAGCCATATATACGGCTATATGAAGAGGGAATGATGAGCAGGGCGAGATGTCATTCTTACCGGTAAATGCGAGTGAAAGCATGCTGAAATATTACCGAGAGCTGTTTGTCCAGCCTGATCTCGGTTTATCCGTCAGGAAAATTGACCGAAATTACTATCTGTTAATTTTTCCATATTTTAATCGTATAATATGTTGTATTAGGCCAGTTTTGTTCATTTCCGCACTGACAGCTCGAAAGAAAGATTTACATTGATCTGATGCAGTCTCGGTTCATCTGCTATGTCTCTCTATAATTTAGGCCTAAAATACAGAATTATAGTCAACGTTTCTTTAATAGATTGATTAATTCAATTGATCGATTTCTACAAAACCTGACAATTGAAATGAGGCTCTGTATATATGAGAAAGTCTGACCTCGATTTGTATTTGGTGACTATGTCTGTGGGTTGTTAAAATTAATGTGCACATTTTCACTTATAAAATATTCTATACACAATACACAAAAGTTTGGGGTCAGTGTGATTAAATATGTTAAAACAAGCTTCTTCTGCTCACCAGGGCTGCAATTATTTCATCATAAATACAAATTGTGAAATGTTGCACTATAAAATAACTGTTCAAAAGTAGTTTATCATTTAATTTATTCATTTATTCCAGTGATTTTAAAGATGAGATTTCAGCTTCATTACTCCAGTCACATTATCCTTCAGAAATCACTAATATTAATTATTATTATATTTATTAATGGTAATAGTAATAAAAGCAATAATGTCTGGAGTAATTATTTTATTTGAAACTAAATACAATAACAAAGCAGTTATTTAAAATTTTAATAAATATTTAACAATTACACCTTTTTTACATTTATAAATATAGCCTTGATGAACTGAATAGTTTTCCTTAAACATTTTAAAAATTACCGTAAATATATATACAGATTTATTAGCCCCCTTTTGTTTTTTGTTTTTTCTTTTTAAAATATTTCCTAAATGATGTTTAACAAAGCAAAGAAATGTTGATATTTTGTCTGATAATATTTTTTCCTCTGAACAAAATCTTATTTGTTTTATTTTGGCTAGAATAAAAACATTTTTTTAACCATTTTAAGGTAAAATTTATTAGCCTCTTAAGCTAATTGTTTTTCAGACTGTCTACAGAACAAACCATCATTATACAATAACTAGCCTAACTACCCTAACCTGCCTAGTTAACCTAATTACCCTAGTTAAGCCTTTAAATTTCACTTTAAGCTGTATAGAAGTGTCTTGAAGAATATCTAGTAAAATATTATTTACAGTCATCATGACAAAGATAAAATAAATCAGTTATTAGAGATGAGTTACTAAAACTATTATGTTTAGAAATGTGCTGAAAAAATCTGTTCTCTGTTAAATAGAAATTGGGGAAAAAAATAAACAGGGGTGCTAATAATTTAGGGGGACTAATAATTCTGAAATCAACTGTGTGTGTGTGTGTGTGTGTGTGTGTGTGTGTGTGTACACACACACACGCACATTCAAATAGCGATTAACTTCTTTTTTTTTTTGGTGGGGCCAGTGAAAATTTGGGCTGGGCAAGTAAAAATCAGAACAGGCCAGTAGAAAAAATCCTTAGCGTTGAACCCTGTGAGCACTGCTTAGTTTAAACCCTCGCTATTGTAACGCATATAAATACATACACTAATATTTGCTGGTAGGAAAAATCTATTTGTTCACTTCTGTTATTTATACTTTAATGTGCATTTCAATTTTTTTCTTCCACTTAACTGCAAATTTGAATAAAAACTGGATAAAGAGCACACAAACATGCTGACAGTAATAGGTACTGTACACTGTTATGGGTCAATGATGCTAATATTCGGCACAAATCCATCAGTTTCTTAGGTTATTAGATTATTTTTATAATTTCACCTCTCCTGCTGTGCATGAACTATGCTGTTGAATGTTCAGCGTATGAGGTGGCTAGGCTAACCTTGCTTCAATTTTGATAAAATCAATTTCTAATCAGTTTCTATTATGTTGTGAATATACCCCTGTAATGTATACTGCAGTCCTCTTTTGTCTGGCTTTCTTAGATATCTCACCTGTTTGCCAAAAATGACTAATTAAATCCTTGGGAATGTCTGACACCAGCGCATACACACTGTAATAGATGTGCCAGGCATGAAAGCTTGACAGGCGTAGCAACAGTAACTAAGGAGGGCGAGGCTTAGCGAAGGGTTATTCCAAGAATGTTGATATGGTTTCTTTCTTGCTTTACTATTTATTAACAATACACAAAAAACTAAAAGGTTAAGGTAAATTCTTTAATAAATTCTAGTGTTTTTGAGTATTATACTTGTTGTATACTTGTATTATACTTATGTTTTAGGCTAGTATTATTTACGACTTGTTAATTAATGCTTCATAATACAGTAGTATTACCAATAGTGAACAGATAAAATAATACAAAGTGTAGTTTTAACTACAGTAAAGTGTAGTGATTTGTAGTATAAAATACCCTATATTGTAAAATAATACAGCACTGGGTAATTTGTTTAAATTACACTTGTGTTACCATAGCAACTATAGTATTACCACAACTGATCAATTGAAGTTCTTTACTGTAGTAGGCTACTGTTCAAAACACAGTACATGCCAATATACGTGTTCAGGGGCCCCGTGGCACAGCTTTCCTCAAAATGAAGAGGATGACATGGAAAATGTCCTCCACAATCTCATCAGTAAAGTGGAAGCCAGCAGACACTAGTTTACTTTATTTTAGCTGCCATGATAAAATGAGATTGATAGTGAGATTTATTTAAAGAGTGAATAGTACAGTAGGCTATAATACCTTATCAAGTGTTTCCTTATTTTTATCACAGTTACATTTCTGCTTGCATTAGTTTTTGTTTAAATGCTTTTAAAATAAAATGTATTCTTTACATCCAACATCTATTCCAGAGGTGCCTTATAGTGGTGTAAACCCCTTTACAAGGGGTGTTACCCCTGTGTAAACTCTAGCCACCCCTGTGGCCAACCCGATATGATTTTGCTGTTGACATTATTTATTTAAATCTACTTACATAAATGCAATACAATGCAATATTTCAATAAAAAATAGCAGCCACTAAATTATTGTGGATTGATTGGTGCCACTGACGTAGCTGGCCTCTTCTGGCCCCCCTTAAGCAAATTTTCAGGGGGGCACCACTGGTCTATTCTCTGTCTTTAAGTGTTTGAAACTGAAAATATCTCATCATATAAAACAACCAAAAATGTTATGGTTTATTAGATTAAACATTTAATATGTAAGTCTATTTTAGTATTTTGGTTATTAAACATATATTTAATAATATATTAAATATATTGTATATTGTTATTAAACAGTGCAGCAATATGAATCACATCAAAAAGCATGAAAGGAAGAGGGAACACGACACAAATTGTGAGTTTGCATATAATCTCTGAGAGCGCTCAAGAAAATTTGTGTGTGAGCAGTGCATATTTGAGAGCGAGAGAAAATTTGAGAACTCGCAATCAGTTTTGTCCACAAACAGAGGAAATCCGTGCACGAGCATCACACAAGGTAGAGAGCAAAGCTCTTCAACGTTATGTGAAGAAAACAACTTTATTGTTTGTATGAAGTAGCCTACTTCATTAACAATATGTGCTACCATTTTACATTGCTGCTAGACAGATTTGCAACTCCATCTCTTTAGCACACACGAGATTCAATTGACAAAATTCCAATTTCACTCAATTTAACTTTGCAGCATATACAGGAGTTGGTCTACTGCTACCACATTGAGGTTATGTAATTTTGGTTAATCACAAGTTGATCACCGAAGACATAACATAGCACAACTAAACTTAATGAATTAGACAGCAGTAGACCTGCAATTTCTGTGTGATGTGAGGCAAAATGGAGTCTTTTTTTGGTGGAACTCGTTCTTGTGCATTATGCTGTGGAGACGAGACGCAGCACTGTTTAGCACTTTTTCAGAAAATTGCATTTGTATTTTTTTATATCTAAGCAATGTTCTTTAATAAAAAAAGGTTTGTTTAATTAATACAGATCTTACAACCATACCTAATCTGTATATATTTTATTTTTCTGTTAAAAAGACTCGAAAAGACTCGAAAATCAAACTGCAGGACTTTGGACTTGACTTGAGACTTGTTGCCTTTGACTCGGGACTTGACTCGGGACTTGCCTGTCTTGACTCGGGACTTGACTCGGGACTTGAGGGCAATGAATTGAGACTTACTTGTGACTTGCCAAACAATGACTTGGTCCCACCTCTGATATATATATATATATATATATATATATATATATATATATATATATATATATATATATATATATATATATATATATATATATTAGACCTGTCACGATAAAAAAGTTTTGTTGTGCGATATATTGTCACAGAAATGGATGCAATAAAGGATATTATGCATAATAAAGCAAAATAATGAAAACAGCCATTAACATATTTAAGGGAGAAAGACTTTGGGCTCTATTTAAACGATCTAGATGCAAAGTCTAAAGTGCAGGGCACAAAAGCATAAAGGGGGTGTACAAATCTACTTTTGCTATTTTAAGGATGGACAAAATACGTTTTGCGCCGCTGCGCATGGTCTAACAGGGTCGTGCTTATTCTCTTAGTTATGGGTGTGTTTTAAGAATGTTATGCGTTTTATGAATTATGGGCGTGTTTTGAGCATAAACCAATCAGAGCCTCATCAACCATTCCATTTAAGAGTCAGTTGTGTCGCACCATGGCGCATCTGCCATTTACATGGCGGACTTTGTAAGTGGAAAAACGGAACGTTTCACTACCGATATAACAGTTAAACAGACCATCTGCAGCGCAAGGATAAAGAATGATCCTCCTCCATTCGACATCTCTCTTTTTCTCCACTTTTGTGGATAAGAAAATGGTGAAAACGCAAACCATCCATTAGTTTACATAGTTAATTTAGTTTGTTTAGCGCAAAGATTTGATTCAAAACTAATTCAAATTCAGTTCTAATTTCCAGCAGAATGAACAATAATAACGAAATGTGGGCAATAAACAGAGTTATATATCCAAACTAGTGGTGTGCCGTTATCGACGTTAACGTTGCTGTGATAAAAAAAATATCTCCGTAAATCTAATCTCAAAGTTGGGTTGGGAGCTGGGTCCATTCTACGCAAGCTATGGTGATTTTCACCTTGATATTTTACCGCAGATGTATACCTGACCGGTGAGCCATCTGGCAAAAAAAGTTCCCTTCTGAATCAAATCAGCAAGATGCCTGACTTTAACTCTAGTTCAGCAGTTTCACTTTAATCATGAACATTTCATTCATGCCGCCATGACATATTGTGGTATTAGACGCAAATAAGGAGTACTGGTTAGAGTGTTGAGGAATTTATCAACGCATGCCAAATGGAAAGAAAAAATAATTCCGCATTTCGCAATGTGTGTGTGTGTGCGTTTGTGTGTGTGTGTGTGTGTGTGTGTGTGCAGTCCTTTACTGACATCTGCGTGTGTGGAAATCTTGTCAGAAAATATGGGGAAAAGTCCTCCATGATGGTTATAGTTTGATTACGGTGTTTACTTCAATAATGCCACTAATATATGCATACTCCACATGTCTTAATTCCATTTCTGTTTAGTAACTTTAGTTGGATTAAGGTGATAAAAAAAAAAAAAAATATATATATATATATATATATATATATATATATATATATATATATATATATATATATATATATATATATATATATATATATATATATATATATATATATATATATATATCGTTGTTTGGAGCTTATGTAGGCCTACAGTTCAAAATTCATGTTTAACTGAATAAACAGTTAGTAAACACAACTACATCTTATTGAACATAGTTTATTTTATTACCAATTATCATAGTAGAACAGTTTCTAAAGCTGTTTGTGATGCAGTTTGGAAACCGGAGATGAGCCCCTGGTCTAATGCGAAACCTGACTTGAGAAACCTAATTTCAAAGACTTATTACTTGGGTAGCACACATATTCTGAACGCCTTCGGCAGAATGCAAATGAGCCATTTTAATCTAGATTAATAATCAAGATTAATTCCGAAATTACAGTGAGATTAATCCAGACAAAAAAAAATAATCTATGCCCACCTATAATCCAAACACACGTCCTATACCCCATATTGACAGATGGACAAATCGAAGCTTGTTTTTAATTAAACAAACATAAATATACATTAAAAATTAAAAATACTACTAATTAGAATATCATACAATAGCTAATAGTCATCAATAAACTAAAAAAATTCCCCAGAGATGAAGAAGGCATGAAGGCAGTGGTTTTTATATTTATGTAGAAAGTAATAATATTTGTAATATTTGAATCCTTTAATTCTTTTTCATTTGTAAAGATAATTGTCTATTGCTATTCATGTTTACAGCAATGTTTGCGTTTAAGGCGCACAACTAACGCGTTCTGTTCTGGACTTTAGACCTGCTTTCAGCTGGTCTATTGCACAGTCTATTTTAGTTCCTCAAAATAGTAACGTGCCAACAATGCGCCTTAACACACCTCCTTTTTAGACCAGCACACATGAGTCTACAAAGTGGTGCAATGGATTTGCTATTTAAATAACGTGGCACAAAACGTGAAAGATAGAGTTGCGCTGGTCTGAAAATATCAACGCATTACACCAAACACGTCTTGCGCTTTATTGCGCCAGGTGTATGTTAGGGTCCTTTAGATTTTAAGGTTATTTAGATTCCGTAATTTGATGTTAAAAAAGTAAAATCTTATCGTGTATCCTATCAAGTATATGTCCAATTATTAACTTTGAAAATGGTGAGGTAGAATGAAATGGCTTTAACGTTATTTGAGAATATATATAGCAACACCAAACATTATTGAGCTGTATTGCAGGTTAAGTCAATATATTGATAATTTGTGACAGGCCTATTATATATATATATATATATATATAAATATAATATACATGTTTCTAAATTGTATCGTTAGTATTTTTTTTATTATTATTTTTAAAGCTGCTTCTGACCATTAAGTGTATACAACATCTTTTATTTACTTTCTTAGGTAAGCAGAGTTCTCATACATATAGGGAAAATATGCCTATGCAAATGAAAAAGTTATATAAAGCTTGAGGCATCAGAACCCGTACTCAGTATTGGCTGCAAAAGTCATGATTGGATATATATATATAGATATATTTCCAATTTCACCTATTTCAAATACACTGTATTCTGCACAAACGTATCATTATTATATTACCTCATTACATGCTTAAAATATCAGATTACTTGTCTGAAATTGGTCATTCACTGCATTCGAGATTCACACATTTCTTTATTAGTGACCACTAAAGCGTATAACTGACCACTACAATAAACAAATGACAACGAATATTTCTTTTCCATTAATGCATTTTCAGAATTCACCATAATAGCAAAATATGCACTGAACACTGATCACCATGTTGTTTATCTTTCATTTTATGCGAGTTTAAAAGCATAACCTATTGGCTGAGAATCTTGCAGACCAGAAACAATGCTAGGAAATTAGATAATAAAGTCATTGTTTTTTTTTTACACTTAAGAAAATACGCAGTAGTACATCTTTGCCTTTTAGTGCTCATATGCTAACTGGCATGTCATTTAACCTTCAAGACACAATTAGACAGAAGGAAATAAAACACATTCCAGCAGAAGCAACAGCTGGGATCAGAGACCACATTCCCCTGAACTACTTCAACCTCAATTTCCATCAAGATCTGAAGAACAAAACCTTCCGCCCCCAAATTAAAGGCAGATGTTATATTAAAACTGATATGATGTGTATAAAGAAGATTTACCTTTGTTGGATTTTTTTGACTTCTTGTTGTCCCCAGATTTTGAGCTAAAAGCAGCAGCATGAGGAGCTCTACTGAAGGAACTCCAGCTCTCCGTCTGAATACACTGACAACAAAATACCCAAGCTTAAACTAGATTTCAAAACACAACGACAAATTCCTACCTGGAATCACACTATAGTGCAGTTAATTTAGCAAAAATAATAATAATAATAATAAGTCAAAAAGGTTTGATGTGGTGTCAAATTAACATGGCAGCAAAAAAGTACACAGTGTTCTCAAGGGAGGACTGGTTTTTCAGGAGACACTCAACCAAATATAATAAGGCAATTTACAGGTACACTTTATGAAAATATAACCAACAAACATGAAAAAATACTATAGTAATTTATAGTAAATACTGTGTGTTTTGAACCAAACAATAGTTAAGCACCTAATCTGTTGTGACAATTCTATACACGCTGTTAAAGCTGTAACTCTAGTAACATAATCAAATTATATAATACTAATATATTATACTACACCACAGTATATTACAGTATTTATTGCAGTTCATTAGATTTAAATACCACACTATGCTAGCAATCATTAACAAAGACTTGTAAATACATTATAATACACTTTACTATGGTAGGATTAAACGACATAACAGTATTTACTATCTATTTTAATGTGGGATAAAATAAGCATCAAATATTTAGGAAAATGAATATTTAATCTCTAATGCAATATAACTGATCAATACCCGAGTAAATGCACATTTTATTATTAGAAATACTTCATGTAAATAATGTCCTGCGTGTCAATACAGGACAAAAGGAGGCATTCATGCGTCTAGTCAGTGGATTAAATGCTCCAGTGATAACATTAGAGCTGTGTTAGCGTGTTCACAAAAGCACTCATATACTTCGCTTTGTTCCGTTAAAAGAAGAAACATTTCGTGGTATAATACATGTAAATGCGTTATAAAGTGCAGGCCTTTTGTCGAAAATTCCGCAAAAAGCAATGTATTTACCCTGAGAGATCCGAGCCGTCCTACCCTGAGCAAAGAGGCTGCCATCTTTACTGCAGAAACCTATGAGAAAGAAAAACAGCTGCATGAATCACTGTTGACAGTTATGTATTTATAAATATTTGACATCGTCAATAAAATTCGTGCGACCACTGTTTAGAAATATGGAACTGTAGTTTACATAAGGAAACATTTACCTCGGAATTGTTATTTATACAGCAAACAGCACAGAAATAGAGAATTTGCATAGAGTAACGTAAAGCTAGCTCACGTTAGCACATTAATGTTTCTTATATACATGATAAATAGCAATAATAATAAAACAGAAAAGTCACATAGCTGCTTATGAAAATCATCTTGATTGTATTTTTGTGCATATATCAATGATACTAATAAAAAGTTACCTGACTAAAATCTTCAAATCAAAACTACTTTGAGAAATTGCAACAAACGACAGTTTAAAATCCCAAAAAAGATTGCAGAAAAGTAAAAACGTGTAAACTGACAAGTATGTTGCACAAAAGCACATTAAAGTACCGCCCTTGCATAATAACGAACACACCCCCTCCTCCTCCTGAACATCAACTCAAATGACTCTAATCATGTTCATTCAGAATTTGGTGTTGTTTCATCCAGTCTAACGATGGAATGTGTCAAGCGAAACAATATGCTAATAATTCATAACAATACTTAACTATAAGGATTAATAAAAATGACTTTAAAAGGTTTTTTTCCGGTACACTCATAATGGCGGGTTCACCATGCCAGATTCCAGTGGTTTTACGTTAATGACGTGTTAAATGTGCGACTGTCAGTTCGCACGTGAACAACACTCAACATGGCTATAGTGTGTTCAAAAGCTGACTGGTTTGTTACAAGTTGTTCTACTACTTTAGTTGCTGTAAACCTTAAGCAGTCTAGGTGAGTGCTGTATTTTATGCTGAATATTGTTTATTTATTTTACGTATATATTTTTGATGTATGGTAGAGAATGTGACGTGTCAGCAGAATTTCTGCATTCACATTTGTAACTTCCCCTGACATGTGCTATTGCTTGTTTACCTAATGAATTTTGGGGTTTTGGATGCCATATTTATGGGGTTGTACACATATCATTACACAATTCATTTTTCATTTGATTTCTACACGAATAGTCATTTTAGTTTCTAAATGTTGCTCTGTTTTTGGTAATATTGATGTTTAATTCTATTTATCTTCAGTCCTCTTAATTTAACTGTCCTTGGTCCACTGGAGCTGAGCTTATTTGTATAGTTTTGTTCGTTTTCTGTTGTCCATTCTTATCAAATGATTATGTTATTAAATGTCTTACTAATCTTAAGAGCAGTGACACCTGGTTATACTTTGTCTTTCTATGTACTGTATACTTGACACTTGTACTTTTGTGTATTTTTTTTTGTAAGTAAAACTATTATTGTTTTACTATTTTGGATAGAGAGCCTTTTGTGTTTGACTGTTCCAAAGCTGAGAAAAAACCTAAAGAAGCTGATGTTGATAACAAAAGGTAACTAATATTTTTTTTAGTTGTTGTATTCTGATTATTCAATCATTAATAGAAAATGAGATAATGGGAAAAGTGTCTTATTCATGCATATTTGTGCTTTGCAGTGCTGGGGAGGGATCAGAAGAGAAGGACAGTGACAGTATCCTTGCGTTTGCCATCTCAGCATCTGGAAAGCATGTAGCGCTTACGGATGATCACAAACGACTTGTTCTCTTCTGCACTGAACCATCATGGAAGTGCATCAGTACACGGTAACAGCACACATTTAATCCAGAGGGTATTTAAAGGGGGATAGTTACTCAAAAATGCTAATATACTGTACATTTCACACTCTCTTTATCCAAAATGGGGAGGATTTTTTTTCTTCATTAGTAAAGCATTAAAAGCATAGTTCACCCATAAATAAAAATTTACTTACTTTTTACTCACCCACAAGTGGTTCTAAACCTTTGTCAGTTTTTCTTCTTCTGTTGAACACAAAAAAAAAGATGTTTTGCAGAAAACTGAAAACTTGTAACCATTGGCTTCTATAGTACGAAAATAAAAAATATTGAAGTCAGTGGTTACAGGTTTTCAGCATTCTTTAGAATATCTTCTTTTGTGTTCAACACATGAAAGAAGCTCAGAAAGCTTTGAAACAAAATCTTAACGAAGACAGAATATTCAGATTTGAGTGTACTGCCCTTTAAAGAAGATTTTAAGCTGAATCTGTGATCCTTGTTGATTTGTAAACTGCAAGTCAACAGATAACCTATGCAGGCAAAACACAATTAATACAGTGGATTCTGATGATACTTTGAGGTCTTGTGAAGCAAAATGTGCAAGAAACTGAACATTATTTACAAACAGAGCGAAAGACGGATAAGTTTTGTAGTAACATTAATGATTGAGGTGAAGTATGTTTTATATTTACACATTCAGACTTTGCATTTAATAAAAGGAAAAAAAGTAATGCTTATTTAAAAAGGCCTATACAAAAAGATTTACTCTAATGACCATATTACAATTATATTTTAATATTGTCTGTAAATTCAATAAATTCAAATATATCAGCATGTGTATATTATTGATTATACTTTTACAATTATATTTGCATCTGTAACTGAGTGTATTAACCATTGATAAACACGCTTATTAGGGCAGCATGATATTGAAAAAATCTGACATTACGATATTTTGTTTTTCTGCAATATATATTAGTATAATATATAATAGTAATTTCACCAGATAGCTTGAATAGCTCTATTTAGGGGGGAAAAAAACATTAATTTAGACAGATTGAGGGTTTTTGGGTGTGAATCGTTAGTAAAATATAATAAACAATTCTAAAGCATAGATAAATACATTAATATAAAGAGAAACAAAGACAGTGCTTTTTGGTTTTCTGTTGGGCCAAACAGTATTCAGAAATTGAATAACCATATGCAAAAACACTGTATAATCTTCATTGTAAATAGTTAATAAAATACAACATTGTTAAACTTACAAAATGTATGATTTCTTTTGCCTGAATGCAAGGTCACAGGTTTTAAAAAGGATGAAAATGATAAACTTTTATCATGGTTAAATTCCTCAATTCTCATGTTTCTGAAATGATTGCTCTTGCTCAAATCTAATCCCAACATATAAACTCTTGAAGTATAATTAAGTTAAAAATATAGTGATCAATTTTATAAAATCTAATTTGAACGATAATGCGAGTGATATGCACCGTTACAGCAGTAGTTGGCTAAAATGCTAGTTTTTTTTTTTAATTAACAAAGTGACAACTTGTGACATGGTCTCTATATTATTTAGCATGCTACTTTAAATATGTGGTCTAAAATCACATGCAAGTATGACTTCAAAACAACATTAGCAATAAATAATTGACTGTGAACAATGTTGTAGTTTTATAGTCTTTGGCTGATAATATGATTTTTCTCATTACAATTTTCAAAGAATACATTTCTAAAAAAAATATTAAGAAGTTGAAAGTCTGAATGTGTGAATAGAAAACCATCTTTACCCCACTACATTATTAAATGATGAGCGATCCTGTAATGCTAGTTTCTCTGAATAAGCGTATGATTGTCCTATTGCAGGTGGGTTGTGCGGCGGTGCACTTCTCTTGCATTTACTCAAGCTGAGGACGAACTCTATGTGGCAGATAAGTCTGGAGATGTGTATTCATTCTCCATTCTGGAGCCACATAAAGCAGGAGAGCTGAAGCTGGGACATCTATCTATGTTACTTGATGTGGTATGTTTGCATTAGTACAAAGTAAAGATTAAAACAAGATTAAAATATTTATTTAGATTATTTAAATGGCATTTTAGTGCAGCAAATATTGAAAGACAAAAAGTGAGATGTTATCTAATTTATTTTTATAGCTTTAAATTATTTGTTTATTTGAATTTATCTAGAGCTAGTATTGAACTCAAGCAAAAACATGAAGAATTCAGTTTTATTCGCACATTTTTGCTAAATAAATAATAAATATGATTTTTAGCTTTAAAAAAAAGGTGCATTACTACATAAAAGAAAATATTAAATGGTTAAATTAAATTAAGTACCATAAAGTTTTCATTTAATCATTTCTATTTTTATCATTTACCCCAAAATGAAATCTTTGTCACCATTTAATCATGTTGCTTCAAACCCATAAACAGTTTGTTCATCTCTGGAACACAACTGATGGCATTTTTAAGTTAATCTGAGAGATTTCTACTTCTCTATTCAAAGCCGATTGTCCGAGCTACTGTCCATCTTATTAAATTGACCATTTGACATTAATGCTAACGTATGACCTACCTACGTCAGTTGTTCTGCTTCAATCCTGTTAATAAATAGTCTTACGTGGCCTAATGGGATATTATAGTAGTATTGTCTATTAGGCATGGGGAAATGCAGCCAAGTAGAGCACTGAGGCTTTCTCTTTGAGAGCAGTGCCATCTAGTGCTTACTTAAAAAATAATCTAAACGTTTGTGTACAAAGGATAGTTAGCCCAAAACATACTTTTTACTCTCCTTAAATTGGTTTCAAACCCCTATAATTTTCTTTACTCTTTTTTTTTTTTTTTTTTTTTTTTTTAACACAAAATTACATATTTTGATAAAACCTGAATGCCAGTAACCATTGACTTCCATACTAGCAAAAACGAATATTATGGAAGTCAATGGTTACAGGATTCTCATTTTCTTCAAAAATACTTATTTTGTGGTAAACCGCATAAAGAACTACTACTTTATACAAATTAAAATGCACGTTATTTGACAAAAAGCGATAATCAAATTAGCCGTTGATCATGTGACTCTGGGAAACCAGTACACACCCCGATACTTGTTGTTGTGAAGCTTCAGTTTCATACATAACATCAGTCCACTGAATCCGCTATCTATAATATTGCCAGAAGTAGAAGGCAATTCAGATTCTACTTGACTTATTTTTCTAATTCTATAAATTCGGACATATCACTCTGCTCACATTCTGTTTTTCTCATACTATATTGTAGCAGGGCATGTGATTTCAGAAACCTTAATACTTAAAACTTCATTTCTAGTGGGCTGTTTAATTCTTGATTCTGAGCGGCTGATGAACAGTCCAAGGTGTGCTGTTATTTTCATTTAAACTCACAGCTAAAGTAGTTCAAGCCAGGTTTTGATGGCATTACAGTTCCATATCACTACACTGAATGATTTCAGTTACAACACAGCAAAAATATTAACACTGGACTATTCGGATGAGATGAACACAAACTTCGGATGAGAAGTTTGTACAACACACAGCAGCAGTTTGAGGACAAAAGTCTGATAGATGTCTTGAACAATATCTGAACAGGATCTTTTAGTTTTGGTAACTGTTGTTTAAGCGGAATATTTAACTGTGGTCAGTCGAATTATTAGTAAATAAGGCACACATAAGGTGCAGTATTTTCTTATAATTCATCAGCACCTCATCAATTATTTGTTATGAGACATTTGAGTGTAATATTCAATTTCTTTTCCCTTTTTTGAATTCATTTTTTTATTTAGGCTCTTTCCCCAGATGATAAATATATCATAACGGCTGACCGAGACGAGAAGATCAGAGTGAGTTTTCGGCGTTCACCCTACAACATTCAGGCTTTCTGTCTGGGCCACACAGAGTAAGTGTGGATCGTAGAAGGACAGTGATGATGTCACACCATAAATGTGGTTTGAAAATGTTTGTTTTTTTCCATGCAGATTTGTCAGTTCATTGCTTGTGCCTGCAGGGCATCCTGACTGGCTTCTCTCAGGTTCAGGAGTAGGTGCTTTTCCACTTTACCTTTACAGTATTGTTTTACTGTAATCTTATGTAGGGCTCTTATGGATGATATAATTGTATCATATTATAGCAGAACTGACTTTGTTATGTTGTCAGGATGGCACAGTGAATGTCTGGCATTACGAGACTGGTCGCCGATTACACAGTGTGGACATGAGGAAATTCGGGCTTGACTCAGAAAACACAGAAAAGGTGCTGTATATTTTGTTTGCAACAAGCACACATAAAATACAATGTTTATCACAATCCTGCAATTTGTTTGTGTGTATATATTCATTTCTAACCCCTAATTCAAAAATAAAACTAAACTCTTTAGAAATTGCACAAACATGTTGGTTTTGAACATCCCTGAGCTGTTATAATAGTAAAAATAAAAACGTAGTTTTGTCCTGTTCTCAAGTCAAATATATAAAAAAAAAAAAAAAAAATAAATAAATAAATATATATATATATATATATATATATATATATATATATATATTGAATCAAGATACATACTAGACGTATGAAATGTCTAGACGCATGAAAAACACCTTAATTAAGTGATTGTTTGCTTAAAACAAACAAAAATATTTGCCAATGGGGTAAGAAACAAAATCTTAATGAGGTATAGTCCCTGTTTACACTAGTACATTTTAGTTTTAAAACGGGGTTTAAGAATGAAAACAATCCTCGTCCACAATAGCGTTTCACCCAGCGTTTCTGAACAGCTCTCCATCCACACCACACCAATGAAATCGCACATCACGTGACCACACACAGACACACACTCTAGCATGCCCTGCAGCATATCTACCCAGATGAGAGCTGTGCTTGTCGGACTGTTCATCAAAAATCTACCGCTGGATCTAATCTCACTATATTTGTTAAACGTGATATTTAATTCATCTTTCATTCCCCGACTTTGCTCTTTTGAATCTATTACTTGTTCTCAGGTCTCGTGTTTTGGCTGAGCGCAAAGATAAGTTAATAATGAATGTAACCACGTACATTCTGTGTATTGACTGATTGCTTGGCTTCCTATAATGTACAAAATTATTGTACGTTATACTTTTATAAGGGCCATTATTGATTATTAAAACTGATATTCAGCAAAAGAGAGTTTCGTATTTTCAATGAACATGAAAAAGTAGTGTTACAGGCTCCGTTTTGTTATAAATATGCATACAGTGACTATGTTTACATGGACATCAGTAATCAAATTATTTGCCTTAATCTAATTAAGACAATATTAAGATTAAGGGCATACCCACCCTATTTACAGTTGCCTCGAACCGGGCCAAAACACGCTTGTCTCACCTCCCGTCTCCCCCGACGACCCGCACTCACATTACAATCGGGCCTGGGCACGCTTAGGTCATCGATGCTGCGCTGTTCAGTAAGCGCTCTCTCTCAGCACAAATGAGATTTTTCTCATTATATCGATTTAGTCCTTAGTGATGCGGTGACACGCAGTGGGATATTTTGCAGAACAGATCAACCACTTTTGACGCTCATTAACAATCACAAAGTCCTTTAGTTGAGCGAGGAACAAAGAAATGTCTCCGTGTTTCATGACATGGCGAATCAATTGTTCTTTGCCAATGCTTTTACTAATCAATTTTAATCAATTTGTTGCAGCCTAATATATTTATATAAATATAAAAGTTTTGCCTTTTATTTTAAATAATAGTGTCAAAATAACTGGTGTACAAGTTGTAAATGACTGCAAGACTTATTTTAAATAAGGGTGTTTAGACTGTAAAGATGAGCACTTGCAGCGCATAATTAGAATAAAAAACATTTATGACAGTGAAAATGCTGTAAATGTTTAATTTGTCATTTACAAACATTATAGCATCATTTATATTGAAGTTTAATGTTATTTTAACAACATAAATATACACTTTAACAATGTAAAGGTTTAAGATATAGTGATATTTGTTGTTAATGAAGTATATTTGATACATGTATAAAAAACATTTTTATCTATTTTATTGTATTTGTGTATGCATTACATTTTATGTGTATTAAAAATTTAGCATGTCTATCAAGCTTTTGTTAGGCAAGCAGCTTCATCCAACAGGAGAAATACTTGGAAAATATTTTAACTTGTATGTAGGCATAAATGACAGCAATAAAGCGTTTGTCCATTTAAATCCAGGGTTGTAAATGAAAAAAATTATTATTTTTTTATTTATTGACTTTTTTTTTTTACCTTAGAATGTGTCCTGTTTCAATTTATTTTATTCATAAGCAAAAATGCATTTATTGTTTGTTGCTTTTCACTGTGATTTACAGAAGACACACATTATCTGTCATTCAGTGTAAATATAAAATCTATAATATAACAAGAATCATTTGATAGAATCACACACATCACAGCACCAAAATCCTAATAAATTATCATTTTTAATGTTTGCAATTGGCCACTTTGATCCTTCAAAACACCTTTTTTATCTATTTGTCTGCAAATAAATCTGTAATACTGAATGATGAACATTATTTCAGCCATCTAAACTTCACAATAGTAGTGGACATTTGCATTTAATATGTGCTCTGTTTTTAAAATCATTTTTGTAAAATTATTAGATGAAAACAGCACAATAGGACATCTGCTCTTTGACCTCTAGATTTTATATTGGATACTGTAACCATGCCTCTGTTTTTCTGCAGAGGTTTGCGGTCAGCCGGATCATCAGTTCACCAGATGGACAACATGTCGCTGTTCAGTGTGAGGGGTGCGTTTCATTTCATCACATTTTTCTGTTGATCATCCTCCTAATTTTATTCAGCTAGACATCTTTGTTAAAACAGAATCAAACAGGTCTTGAAGGAACACGCCACTGTTTTGGGAAATTTTACACCTTTCCTAAAGTTAAATAATCATTGATTTTTATTTTTTTATATCCATTCAGCCAATCTCTGGCTGTGACAGGAGCACTTTTAGTTTAGCTTAGCATAAATCATTGAACCAGATTGAGCCATTAGCAATAGTAGCCTATAGATCCTAGTCATTTTGACCTAGGAAACAATCTAATTTTAATTATTCGTATGTACATGATGTAACTGCAGAAGAGTCCAGCTTTAAATAGGAACATTATCAAAACTTTTTGTTTTAATAAGCAAGATGCTAATGGTCTTATCCAATCCAAAGATTTATGCTAAGCTAAGCTAAGCTAAAAGTGCTCCTGCCAGACATGGAGATCGGCTGAATGGATTCAAAATATTTTTAAAAAATAGTGTAGTGTTCCTTTAAGAAAGATTACGCATCTGCAGGAGTAACATCATCTGCATGTGTTTAGATTCCCCTCAGTTCAGCTGTTCACGGTGGATTGTGGGACAGAGGGCCTCCTGAAACCTGCAGACACGCTGACTCTTCCTCTCTCGCCATGGGACGTGACCTTTGACTCAGAAAACCAGCTGTGGGTTTTGCTGGAGAGTGAAGACATGAAGGTGCTCCTGTATCGACACTCTGAGCAGCACTGGAGGGTAAACTCATGCTCCGCTTTCCATGCTCATTGGTTATGTTGAATGTTGCTATATAGATTGGCTTGTTTATGTAAAGGATAATATACATCTAGGTAGTTTATCAGGGATTTCAGAGCATGTATCAAAATGGCTAGGTGTCGTGATTTCAGTAAAATGAGATTTATGCATCATGAATGTTTTGAAATGTTTAGAAAATGTAATGTGTCTCCTAGGGGTTTAACGATATTAAAACCGAACCGAAATATCGCGATACGTATCGCGATACACCAACCACGATACGTATCGCGAAACACTCGTGGCGTACCGCAGTACTCTCACGCCCCCTGCTGCCCATTGTTGAGGTTGACGTCACTTGTCTCTAACTAATTGGACCAATTTAAACACATCTTTATTATCATATTTGATTAAATTGTTTTAGTAATGATGAGGATTTGTTTTAAATATTATATTCTAAAGTTAGTATTTTAGTGCATGTCATGTCATGTGACTTGAGTAAGCATCACACTCGTTACTACTGGACGCAGGATGGCTGCTTCACATAGTACTGAGATTGCAGATCCCCCAGACACATTTAAGTCATCTGTGTGGAAACATTTTGGTTTTCCAGTTGAGTACAGGAATAGAATACGTGTCGTAGACGAAGCCTTACTTGTAAGGAAAAACATTTAAAAAGTGTGGTAATTTCACAATGTGAGGGTGTAAGCAACAGAACTGCCAACAAAAGTGATTTAATGTACAAAAGTAAAACCAGAATAATGCCCAAATATACAAAAAAAGAGAAATATTTACACTAATAAAAATAATATAATAAAGTAACAAATTCAAACAAAAGTATCAAACAAAAATTTGTTAAACTCGAGCAAGGGGGTGATAGGGAAGACAAACAAAAGAAATAAATATAATAAAACAATTCTAACTCATGAATAACCCCTCTTACCTCGCTAAAACTGATGAAAAGAAAAAAAAGGTCTTCAGCGCCGAGCGCCGCATTCTTCCCTATACTGAATAAAATAAACAAAGATGACCTTCACCTCTTACCTGATGTCTTTAACAATACATTTTCTACGTGTTTGCAAAATAGAAATCGTATGACATTTTCCCTATCCACCTTACACTAAGACTGAACTTGAGGAGATAAAGCTATATTGTCTGAGCTAAAAAATAATATACAAATCAATAGAAATAAAAATGTACAAACCTCACAAAATTTCTTAAAGTGGGCAAAAGTAATGCAAAATAATTTTACCCAAACGAAAGTTAAGCAAAAACAACGAAAATCATAGTCATGTCAGAAAAATACACGAAAAACGAGATCAAAGGAAAAAGCGCTCTCTCTCCCGCTCTTCCTGACATGCTTTTTACATTCCCGCGCTGCGTCGCCAAATGATGATAGATCGGTCTCCTGACCAATCAGCTGTCAAAAAGGCAGACCTACAGAAATGACAGGCATCAGCTGTCGTGAAGGCGGACCTACATAAATGACCGGCATAGAGGGAGCGGGAGAGAGGGAGAGATCGGGAGGCAAACATACAGCCGGCTACAACCCTAACATTAGTTTCAGATGTATTTTACTGGTGAATATGTCATGAAAAAACACTTTACAAACACATTATATGTATATTTTTCATTAATTTAAACGGAAACCTATCTATCTAAATGAAACCATATAATCAAAAATGAGTGTCTGTGTCTGCACAGAGATCAAGCCTCTCATCGGAGAATGTGGATATTATGGTGTTTTTGAAGAAGATCTTTCACTAGTCTACACTGCAGTTATTTATTTAATTTTAGTTTACTTAGTTAAGATGGCTGCACTAAAGAGAATAGTTTTTTTTTTCTGACTAGTCTATATTGGAGGTATTTATTTAATTCTAGTTGTTTACTCGGGTATCCTGACTGTACTAAAAATGCGATGACAAAGTTAATAAAGAAAAAGTTAAGATGTTCTTGTTATTAAGTGAATTGTCCCTTAGCATTGCTGTTAGCATGACATCAACCCTAACCCCACAGCAAACAGAAACCGAACCGTACCGAACCGTGTCTCCCATTGGGTGTGATTTGTGTATACCATAAAATCTGGCAGGTTCACTCAGATTGCCCCCCAGTGTTGAATCGCTGAACAGGTTTCGTAGTTTACTTCATCTCAGAACAGGTTTTACTAGTTTTTAGATGTTTTAATGAGACATTTGTTAAAATGAAACAAAATAATAATTGTTAAAAGTCTTGTTGGCTTATTAGCAGAGTCAACCATGGAACAAATGATACATAAACCTTGAAAATTATTAAAAGAACCCTGCTGAAAAATCCAGCTTAAACCAGCCTAGGCTGGTTGGCTGGTTTTAGCTGGTCAACCAGGCTGGTTCTAGAGGGGTTTTGGCCACTTCCAGGCTGGTTTCCAGCCATTTCCAGCCTGGTATTAGCTGGTCAGGCTGGGAGGTGACCAGCTAAAACCAGCTTGACCAGCCTAGCAGGCTGGGAGCCCAGCCAAAACCAGCTATGTCCAGCTTAAACCAGGCTGGTCAAGCTGGTTTTAGCTGGATTTATCTGGTCATTTTCCAGCCTGACCAGCTAGACCAGGCTGGAAATGGCTGGAAACCAGCCTGGAAGTGGCCAAAACCCCTCTAAAACCAGCCTGGTCAACCAGCTAAAACCAGCCAACCAGCCTAGGCTGGTTTAAGCTGGATTTTTTAGCAGGGAACGCATATTATACTAACACTTTTTAATGATATTAGAAAAGCTTTCAGCATTTATAGGTTGTACTTTCAATTAAAAGTTTGCAATATGTGTGGAAAAAGTCAATTCTAGTGTTAACCTGAGTTTTTGTTGCATTTACATGGTTTTGACCATCATAAAAGACCACCAAATCCATTTTCATTGCTACGCAGATAACACCTAGCTCTACCCATTAACAAACCCAACCACTCCCACTCCCACCTTCATCCCTTACTAACTGCTTTGCAGACATCAAATCCTGGTTCACCTCAAATTTCCTGAAATTAAATGACAATAAAACTGAGCTTTACTTATTGGTACATGATCCACTTTAAATAAATCGCATAGTTTTTCTATTGCCACAGATGATTCTGTCATTTACCCCCTCCCTTCAGGTTAAGAGTCTGGGGGTCATCTTCGACAGCACCCTTTTATTCACTGCACATTTTAATAATGTCACCCGGTCACTTATTTCCAATTTCGAAATATAAATCGTTTACATCCTTCCCTCACAACTCATTCGGCTGCCATTCTTGTTCATAGTTTAGTCTCATCTTGTTTAGATTACTGTAATTCCCTTATTATCTCAAAAACCCCCTCTGTCTGTCACATCACACCCATTCTACAACAGTTTCACTGGCTTCCTATCTTCAGGATATATCTCTTATCTTTCAGAATTATAAAATACTTCTCATTTTTAAAGCCATCCAAAATCTTGCACCTCCATACCTTGCTAACCTTGTTCATATCACCACACCTTCTCGAACATTCAGGTCTTCTTCTTCCATTTACCTCACTGTTCCCTTTGTCCGCCTTGTCACCATGGGGAGCAGATCTTTCAGCCACTCTGCTCCTCAGCTTTTGGAATTCACTTCCTCTTGATCTCCGTAATTTAGACTCTTTCACAATTTAAATCCAATCTTAAAACACATCTGTTAAGAACAGCTTATTCACTTTAACTTGACTTCATTTTTAAAGTTTGTATGGTTTTGCTTTTGCTATTGCTATTTTTTTTTTATTGTGTTTTTATGTGAACTGATTGTTCTAGCTGTCCTGTACGGTGACCTTAAGTGTCATGAAGGGGGCCTTTAAATAAAATGCATTATTATTATTATTATTATTATTATTATTATTACCATGAGGGGATAAAAGATTGTTAACAGATGATTCTTATTGGTTGTGTTTACAGCTGTGTGACTCTGAGAGCCCTGAACTGAAGAAGGTCACTGATGCATTACAGACTCAATGGCATCTCTTTAAAGGTAAGAAATGCAGACCTGGTGCAGTGCAATCTGAGCTGCATCCAATGCTTTTTAATGGGCTCACCTAAACCCTACCCCTTACGGTGATGTCACTTACTGTAAAATACATTTTACTGGACTGTCCTGCTTTTAATGATTCCAGAAGACTTTTTTAATGAAATGAGCTCTCTTAAGGGCATTTTTAACAAAGTGACACAAGGAAAATGTTTTTTTTTAGAATTCTTATCATGTATTAATACTAAAAATCTTGTTTAACTTGTGTGTTCATTTGTTTGTTGTTCTTAATTGTTTTTTTATTATTGAAATGTTCTTGCCATGAAAATAGCCTTGGTTGCTGACATGGCAATAAATAAAAGAATTACATTACATTACAGTGATGTCTCTCACTCCATTTGAGTGCATTGTGTCTGACATTGTATCACTGAGTGCCAACATTGCATCATAAAGGCTGAATCCAGATACTATTGGATAATTCAGTGATAATTGAATGGTGAGTCCATACACAGAACCTAAAAAGCCCAAAACGTGTTGTCATATTTGATCAATTTTAACATCGGATGATCGGGTAAACTTAAATGCATAGTTCATCCAAAAATCGAAATGGTCATCGTTTACATGTTCTCCACTTTTATCAAAGCAGTTTTAGTTTTTCTTTTATTTAACATAAAAGAAGATATACTGAAGAATTTTGGAAAACTACTTCCTACTATGGATGTCTGTGGCTTGTTCCCCAACATTCTTCAAAATATGTTGAACAGAAAAAAAGACATTCATAAAACTTTAAAACCACTTTAGTGTGAGGAAATAAAAAGTACATTAGATTTGTTGTTTTGGTGAATTATACCTAAAGTTGCTTACTAATCTATTAAGTGTTAAGCTTGATATATTAACAATTTAAAATATTGTGTGTTTCTAAAAATGGGACAAGTTAATGCAAACTTAATAATAATAATAAATCCTTACATTTATTTAGCACTTTTCTGGGCACTTAACTGGAACATTTATAAATAATTAAGACATTTTGCTGAATAAACAGCTTTAATTGTCTGCCAGGTGTCAGTGGACATTGAATTCAACAGGTTTCTTATCAAATTTGTTTACTTGAGATGTTGAGTGTAAGCTTTTATAAAACCAATGCCCATCTCAGATTCACTTTGTTTCTTTAAACCTTTGTAAGAACACTTAATGTTATTTATCAATAATAAAAATATTAATAAATGTTTTCTTTACAGGTTGCGTGGGACTGGAAAGTCAGTTTAAACATCTTTATAAAGTGAACTTTGACAATATGGCTTCATACTTGCAAAAGAAACAGGAAAGACTAAACCTGGAGAATAAGAAGAGAGCAGCAGCAGCAGCAAACGGCTCAAAACCCAACAAAAAAAGTAAAACCGAGAGCGGCACTGTGTCACAAAGCACCAGCTGAGAGGAAGTCTGCTTTTTAATTTGACATGTTTCTATAATACTAATGTTGTTTTTTGTTAATTGACTTTGATTTTATTTTGTTGTTCAGTAAAGACATCCAGACATGGTGGTTTCCGTTTCCTGAACATTAAGTTGTAATGTTGTCTTTTAACCGCTAGAGTCCGCTAGTCACGCTCTGAATGTGAGCAGTTAGTCACTACAAACATCAAAATAGACATGGTATGTTATTAATTAATAGAACTATTTTTGTAGGATTTTGTGCGCTCTTGTAATCAAAAACATGACCTTCTCTTGTGACTTGTTTACTTTTATGGAGGCTGAAAAGTGTCAATCACATGAGATCAAGCAACAACAAATTTTGACATCCAAAGTCCTGCATAAATTAAATATTTTCATGTTCTAGAAGATCTTGCTCCAATCATTGAGAGCAAAAGATGATTTGGGTGCTTTAACAGCATCAGTCAGTGAACTATGCGGTTCAACTCTTCCAGAGACAGGAATAATCATTAAACTGTATAATGATTGTGTTTGGAGAGATCTGGGGTTTCAGTTTTTTCATAAAGTTAGACTTTATTGTTTTCTGAATAAAAGTGACTAAAAATCTGTACATCCTGTATAATGTTTATACTTTTACAAAACCAAATAAAAACAACACAAATGGTTCATAGCTGAGCTGTACATGGTTCAACAATTCCCTGAATGATGCTTTGGAGAGACACTCATTTCCCACTTACTCTGATGGCGAATCCAGCTGAAACAGACAAACAACAGGTATATTATGCAGAGAAGATCACATAAATAACCAATTACAGTTAAATATATAGTTTACCCAAAATGTTTATTTTGTAGAACACAAAAGAAGATTTTTAGAAAAATGTTGACAACTGGTAGCCATTGACTGCCATATAGTATATTTATATATACACATTTCAATTTCAATTTATTTTTTTAATTTCCAAAATCAGGGTTGGAAAATCAAGGAATTTTAAAAGGTCTGTTTGAGACATTGAAAGTCAGGAAGCTTTACAATTTATTTTTCCAAGTCATGGAATAAAAGGGATTTTTGATAGTTCCTTTAAATTATAGATACCATTTATAAAAATGTAACTTCTATTCCATATCTATCGCATTGTTTCACCTCTGTTATATATGGTCTGTTTTTCACCTCCATTTTATTCCTTTCACACTTAATAACTGGTAGTCACCCAAGTCAAATTAATTGATGAGACTGTATCTTTTATTAATATATACAGAAAAAAATATCCATTTTAGTAGGTTTGGATTCAAAACGACTACTTCAAAGACTGGCTGTTAAAAAAATGACAGAAACACAATGTAATATTTGTAAAACTACAATCGAGATGTGGAAGAGCGAGCACTTCCTAGCCATGTAAACAGTAAGTACCTCCGATAATTTTATCTGAGGTAAATAATAATGGCTATTAAACCAAGTCCTGCACAATGATATTCAACCTAAATCCATTTTAATATAAAATGTTTTATTTTAAAGCACAGAGGCCTATTTTTACATTCAGCTTTTTAGGCAGGGGATTTGATATGTCTTCGAGTGGCAACCCTGCGGCACTCTTCCAAAATATCTTCTCTTGTGTTCCATAGAGAAAAATCAACTCTAGAACCAATCTGCTTGTTAAGTGGTGACGTGTTGGTGTTGTATGTAATACTGTTTCCGAGTCCAAGCCACTATTCATTTAAGTTGAGAAACCATTTGTTTATGATCACCTTTTAGTCATATCACACAATAAAGTAAATTTTACATAAAGTCATAGTGTACACAACAATCTCTGGGCTTGCTGCATAACAAATACCAAAATTTTTACAATTTGTAAAAAAAAAATTAATCACATTCTGGCAATTGGATATTAATTTTCGAAAGTATTCAATGGTTTTGTAAACGTTTAATTATTACCATTTCATGAGTCTCCCCATTCAGTTAAATAAATCGCTTGGTCCCGGAAGCCGCTCCGCGTGACGTCACACTTAACAAGTGGATTGAGCGTGAGAAAATTTAATTTTTAAATTTCAAATTAGCAAGCTGTACCATGTTTTGGTACTGACCTTACTCATTTCTTTTTTCCTCCCATTGTTAAATTTTCTGTTTTCATTTTCTGCATCTATAAAAAAAACAAGACGTGTATACAAAACATGTAAATACAGAGTACCCGCGGGGTCTTGAAAGCATTGAAAAGGTCTTAATTTTGCTAATCTCAAATTAAGGCCTTAAAAGCCTTGAATTTGGTATATAAAGTCTTGGATTTTGTTACAAAGGTATTATTTTATTCATTTATTTTTGTCTTTCTTAGAATTAAGTTACCGCAACAACATTAACTGTTACTAATGTAGGCTAATTAAAAATTCATGCAGAGTAACGTTGAGTGCACCTCGTGCCCCACATCATAGCAGAAAAATGTGCGCACCCGTTACTATGGTTACTAGGCAAGTGAGGTACAGAACAAGATAGTCGCAAAGAGCATAAGCTGCGTCCCAAATCGCATATTTATGCACTATTCTACGCCATTTTGTAGTATAAACAGTGTACGTTCACACTGAAAACTCTAAAAATAATAAGTGCACTTTAATTACCCGGATGATGCACTCATTTAGCTGGTAAAATGAAGTGTGGAATGATGGATAATTCACGCACTCAACGACCGCAGGTTTGCCTACGTAGCGGAAGGGGCGGAGCTATCGGACGCACATGTTGGATAACTTTATTTTGGATGGTGAAAGCAAAATTCTCCTACGAGAGTGATTATAGTGCCTCCCGATGGTGAATGTGGTTATACTCACGGCAGGTATTATTTGATCATTCAGTCGTTTATTTCACTGATTTGGCAACCGTCAAACATCATCAGGGAAACGGTTTGAATTTTCGCTTCGTAAAAAAACATTAGTGTGCCATTTGGGACGACACTACATACATATACTATCCTGTAGAGTGTGTAAGTGCATAAGTACATAGTGCATGAGTACGTAGTGTATAGTGTGCCATTTGGGACGCAGCAACAGAATCACCAAGAGGTGACACTAGTGCAATTTAGGAAACCGTGGCTGCCATTTTGGAAAACTCCAATAGAACAAGTCTGTAAAATAAACTATTAAAAGTGCTGTATTGTCGTCTTCCAGGTTGTATCTCAGCTTTATTGCGCTTTTTAAATAAAAAAAACAAAACAAAAAAAAAACAAAGCAGGCGAGGCAGTGGCGCAGTAGGTAGTGCTGTCACCTCACAGCAAGAAGGTCGCTGGGTCGCTGGTTCGAACCTTGGCTCAGTTGGTGTTTCTGTGTGGAGTTTGCATGTTCTCCCTGCCTTCGCGTGGGTTTCCTCCGGGTGCTCCGGTTTCCCCCACAGTCCAAAGACATGTGGTACAGGTGAATTGGGTTGGCTAAATTGTCTGTAGAGGATGAGTGTGTGTGTGGATGTTTCCCAGAGATGGGTTGCGGCTGGAAGGGCATACGCTGCGTAAAAACTAGCTGGATAAGTTGGTGGTTCATTCCGCTGTGGCGACCCAGGATTAATAAAGGGACTAAGTCAACAAGAAATTGATTGAATGAAAAAAAACAAAGCAGCTGCTTGCCATCGCAACAGCAATAAGATCCAATGGACAGCCGATCGCTTTCACTCCAAAATGGTGGAATCTGGGGCTGTTGCTGGACGCTGCTGTAGCAATGGAACTTTCTATTGAGTGTCGCCTCTTGGTCATTCTAAGCTCTTTGATAGTCGCTTTAGTTTGTCGGCTAAAATTGTGTTGGCTAAAATTGCTAAATTTCCCAGAGATGGGTTGCGGCTGGAAGGGCAACCTCATGATAAGTTGGTGGTTCATTCTGCTGTGGCGATCCCGGATTAAAAAAAGGAACTAAGCCGACAAGAAAATGAATGAAAAAATTAATGAAAATTGCCGGTTTAATCCGCTGTGGCCAAGGAATCCGAATTACGTTTGGGTCAAGCCTGTGCCAGGAAATGACCCCGACGCCTACTGCTGTTGGTCCCAGAAATCTTTCAAGCTAGCGACGATAGGTGTTATGGCCCTGGACTCCCATATGAGGGGTGCCCAACACACCGTGTGTAGTACTGCTCGTTAGCGCCAACCACCTACAGTGCAGTTCTATGCTATCAGTAATGAATACATTTCTACATTAGAAGCATTGCCACCACAGCCAAGGAACATCCCATCTTACTGTGGCTTAATACCAACTCTGCGGGCAGAGGTAGTGTTGGTACTAAAAACAAACTCTGAGCACCACTCTTACACATCGAATGAGAACATTACAAAGGTTTTCAAAACCATGTTTCCTTACTCCGAGGTTGCAGCTTTATTCTTGTGTAGAAGCATCAAAACTGCATATATTCTTAAATTCAGATTAGCTCCATTTATAACTGAAGATCTGACTGACCAGGCCAATGAGGCCAGTGGATTTGTGTTCAAGTTTGATGAGAGTCTCAATAGCATGACGAAAAGTAAGCAGTTGGACCTTCACATTCATTCGCTACTGGGTGGACGACTTGACAGTTGCATATGTATTAAATATAACTGATGATTGAAATGAAATATTTTTTTTTAATTCAAGTAGTCCACTTGTACATAATTATTTTCTAGGGTTCAAAATGTATACAGATTTGACATTTTCCCCTCATATTTAGGTACGAAGTTGGCATTGAATTACATTTGAAAAGGTATTAAAAAGACTTGAATTCTATTTGGAGGATCCCGGGGGTACCCTGAAATAGCCAGTGAGTTACAAAGAAAGCAAACTGTTACAAAAAGCTGTCTGCTGACCTCGTTCATGGCATCGTCTATCTGTTTGAGCTCCTCGTATTTGTCCCGGGACTCTCGCAAAGGCTGCACCATTACCTCCTCAATCTGAGGAAACAACTGGAACACAGAGAACAAACAGCTTGGCCTGCTGGGCTTGACCCAAACCAGTGTTTGATTTCTCCCTGAAGGACTCATGTTTTGTGCGTTCAGGTCTGACCTTCATCACTGTCTCGAACATGGGGATCAGGACAAACTTGATGAAGCCGATCTGAGCCGTGGGTTTGGTCACTTTCTCTCGGTCCATGAAAGGAGCCACAGGTAAACCTTCTGCCTTTTCTCTGTCACTCTGGTGGACAGGAAACACAACTCTGATAAATGCATTGGTCTATACAGAAATAATAGAATAACTATTACAGGTATTCTCCTGTATATTACCATTCTACCCAGCCATCATCTGATTAAGTAGGCCAATTTTAATGTATTTCTCCCATATTTGTAATCTTTTTTAATGAAAGGTGGTAGTAAATTCAACACAAAGCCCATTCCCCAGCCCACTAAACCACTTTACTTTCAAATGTGCAATGCTTTGTTTTATGTTGACATTCAAGCACTTTTAAAATACCATAAAAATTCAAAACTCCCTCTTTTCCACTAAAGCCATGTGTTGTCGCCCTTCTTGTGCAATCTTTAAATCAGTCAATTCATGATGCATGACAGTTCAATATGTTCCATACAGTGTGGAAAAAATATTCATTTTAGCCGTAAAAAAATGTAAAATTCTACAGTAAAACTCATAGTTGAAGAGTTTTATTAGCTGAAGAATTATTAGTCCTCCTGTTTATTTTTTACCCCAATTTCTGTAAGGGTGAGAAGATTTTCTTCAATTTCTAAACATGATAGTTATAATAACTCATTACTAATAACTGATTTATTTTATCGTTGTCATGATGACAGAACATAATATTTGACTAGATGTTTATGATGCAAGCTGAGACTGCAAATGGAGCGAGTGACGTCACTGTGATGGGTAGGGTTAGGGGTGGGGATAGGTGAGCCCATTAAACAGCATTGGATGCAGCCCAGATTGCACTGCACCAGGTCTACAGCCAGACCCCTCTCGAAATCTGCAGAAAATCTGCGGGTGCAGATTCGGGATTGCCTACTAATACCAAACAAACAATAAATATAAATCAAGGATGTCCAAACTCAGTTCTGAATAGCTGGTGTCCTGCTGAGGTTAGTGCCATTTTGAGTTTAGCTTGCTTAAACACACCTGGGGAGGTTTCTAGTATATCTAGTAAGAGCTTGATTAGCAGGTTCAGGTGTGTTTGATTAGGGTTGGAGCTAAACTCTCCTGCACATCGGCCCTCCAGGACTGAGTTTGGACAACCCTGCTTTAAATGATTGCTCCTACAGTAATATTATATATACAGTAGAAAGGAAAGTGGTTTTTGTTTTTACACATTAACATGTACTTATGTTTGATTGCAGTAACTCATCCACCTGCATGAAGTACTCCTCCAGGAGACAGTCGACCCAGGGCTCTGCCACCTCCATGGGCCGAACCTCATTAGATATGTCGCAACACTTGATCAGCACCATCTTCAGCTGCCACAGATACAGAGACACACGGGTGATTCTAGAACTGCAGGTACATTTCACATCTCCAAGGTAAACCTACTAGATTATTTTTTTTTATAAAAAACATTTTAATAATGCGAAATTATATCAAGTTATCTAAAAATATTATAGTTGTATGTGTACTATAAAGAATCTTACTTCCTTAGTCACTTTTTTTACTTTTACTTCTCCCCCACTTTCTCTCCTCAACTTTGCTTTCACATTCGGCTGGTTTTAGGGGTAGGTATTTCACTCATGTTTGACAATGTTTGCTCAGGGTATAAGAAGGAAACATAACTGTTGATCGGGGGGAATGGCTTTTACTCTGCGTCTCCCGCACACCGGTTTCATAGTCTTATATGGTAACAAAGGCAGTTTTACTGTCTTTGTTGCTCAGCAGTGAACATGCTACAGCTAAGTTTCTCTATACATTACAGTATGTTAGTTTGTTTAATTCTACTGTCTGTATATTTAACAAAGTAACTTGATAAATAACTTTGCCTGCTTTAAGGCATTAAGATTCATTCGCTTTATCAATGGTGATAACAACTTTAATGGAATTAAATTAATCACAATGCAGTCATATAAATAATGGATTTAAACACACCAACCTTCAACTGCTTTCTGTTCTCGATTATTGGTTCAGAATCCATACACATCAATCAAACTGACTAAAAATATTATGTTAAACTTTGCATTACTTAAAAAATTATAAAAGTTGAACCCCGATTAACTTATTAAAATAAGTTAAAGAAACATAAAAATATGTGTTGTCTCGACTTTATTTCATCTTTTACAGTGTGTATTTAGGGAGAATTTTGTCTTTATATTAACAGACTCCCACTATACTTATTTTTGACTGTCACTGACTCTTCAATCACACATTCAGCTTCAATTATCATAAAAAATAAATGAATTTAAGTGTAATCTTTTTGTGTGTATTTGTGTTCACTTGTAGTAATTTGCATTGTGTTTTGGTCAATATGTTCTGGTCAACTCTGTTTCATCCGTTATAAAAAGGACTAAAACACTGACAGAAATGTATCATGTGAAATAGCATCACTCTAAGAAATGTGACTTCCTCTGATGAGAAACTCTGGAAGGCATTGGGACACGTCTTTTTTTCTTCCCTCATTAATTTGTTCAAAATATGCCTAATGACTTACAGTAAATTAATTATGTCAACTAATTTGTCAATTATTTCAGTAAACTTCATATTCACTTTTTACAATCAATGATATGATGATGAAAGAACTTCAAATTCAGTTTTAGACATGCCATGTGGTCTCTGCTTTGAGGTTAGCATCTTGAGCTAAAGCAAAAAATGGTGGATAATGTCAGCTTTGTTACTGCCAACTCAGTTTAACATTAATTTAAACAAGAATTAGTAACAGAAACAAAGGTTTCTCATCACATTTAAGCATTTTGCATTATTTTAGTTTGATAATGTATTCAGTTTACAGTAAATTATACATTTGTTGTAGCCTGTATTATTCCAGTTTAAGCGAAATGAATGGAAAATGCTTGAACTGTATCAGCAATTCTGTAATTAGTCACACATTTAACATCACAGCATGGTAAAAACACTTTAAAGTAAATAATGGTGTTGTAATACGTTAAGAAGCTCACACAAGTAACATGCTCCTCATTATTGTAGTCAAAGCTGTCCACTTTCTGTTTGAAAGAGTCCATGATCTCTCCATGTCGGGCCATGTCTGTTGCCAGTATCAAGGTAATGGTTCCCTGGCAGAGAAGAAATAACAGAACCAGCAGTTATTCACCATTTAAGAGCTCCTACCAAACATTCATAAGGGTTTTAAATCTATCTCATATTCAAAAAAAGATTTATCATAGTGTCTGTTCATTCACGATCTGGTCTCTCTAAACTCCTGTACTTCTAGAGTCTACTTTGCTCTGATTGGTCAATCACTTAGAGTATGTGTGGAAAATTGAACTTATTTGAATTTCAAAAAATAAAAATACTAGGAAAAGTTTTTATTACAACATTCTTCAGAGTATCTTCCTTTGTGTTCAACAGAAGAAAGACACAAACGTGTTTGGAACAATGGAGGATGAGTAAATGATTTCTGGAATTTGCATATTTTGTACTACAATGGCGACTTTGGGGCACACCTGACGAATCTGTTTGAAGGCTTCTGGATCGAAGCTGGCGAAGATGTTGCAGTCTGGCTGAGAGAAGATCTGGAAGGCCACAGCACAGTGATGGTTCTCCAGAGGAGAGATGTCATTGTACCTCACAGCCAGCTCTGTGCGCGCGTTTATCTGATAGCTGGACAGAGGAGGGACTGTGTATGATCTACAAACACTCAACAGCTGAAACCTAATGCAAATACAAAATGTATTTGCATTCGGTATCCAAGTGGCAGTGGATGACATGGATCATTGACTTGCTATAAATACACATAAGATAAATATGTTACATTGTCTACATGGTGTCTCAGTGGTTAGCACTTTTGCCTCAAAGCAAAAAGGTTGCAGGATCGAGTCCCGGCTGGGCCAGTTGGCATTTCTGTTTGCACTATTTGTGAATTGAATAAACTAAATTGGCCATAGTGTATGAGTGTGAGTGTATGGGTGTTTCCCAGTACTAGGGTGCAGATAGAAGAGCATCCACTGTGTAAAACATGCTGGATAAGTTGGTGGTACATTCCAATGTGGCAACCTCTGAGGAATAAAGGGACTAAGCCAAAGGAAATTAAAATGTCAAAGAGTTCACACCAACATACCCCTCATAAAGCGGTTTTAAACCTTTGTAAAAGTTTATTTTTTGTTAAATGTGATATTTTGAAGTATGTTGGCAATTTGTTATCTTTGACATCCATAAAAGAAAAAAAAAACAAATACTATTGAAGTCAATGGCTACCGGTTTCCAATATTGTTTCAAAATTGTTTCTTTTGTTCAACAGAACAAAAAAGGTTACGTAAATAATGACAGAATTTTCATTTTTGGGTGAACTGCACCTTTAAATATGAAAAAAATGTCCACTTTGGAATTGGTTGAGATTTATATTTAGAGCGTTTTCTACATCAAATGACAATAGGTTAAAATAACAAAGATGTCTTGTTTTCTTTCATTTTAGACTAAGCCTAAATCTATTGAATACAGAGAAACAGAGTAGTCTTTTATTCATTCCTTAGATCTATATGGGAATTTATTAAAAGTGTGGAATTGGTACATTTATGTGTCTCATAAGCAAAATAAATTAATAATAATAAATACAGTGAAAGTACAGTAAATACATGAATGATATGAATATTATAAATATTATCAAAAAGCTAGACACTAGATATATTTATTATAATTTAGTGGAATATTACAAAAATATCAAATATGTATTTTCTTATGAAAGGATAATGCATGTAATACACTAAATAAATCAAAGGAAGAAATCTTGTAGACCACAATTAGAATTAAAATACCTATATTTTAAAAATGTAAGATTCTTATCTGCTGAACTGCTATTATATAAATATTCTTACACAATCATGCAATTTGTCTGTTTATTTTAGTTCCAAAAAAACATTTATTTAAAATAAATTTATTTTGAAAGTTTATGAATGTCTTTTTTAGATTATCAGTGTAGTTTATATTACAGTTTTTCTCAGTCGCTTTGGTGCATTTCTCACAACACTAGTGCATTTCTGCACAACAGTTAATGTATTTCTAAAAACAATTAGTGCAAACTGCAAAACCTAGATGATAACCTGCAAAAGTGCATCAATTACTCAAAATAGATAGTTCATTCCTAAAAAGCAAGTATGCATGTCAATCAAAGTGTCAGTATCATCAAAATGAAAAGTCCTGACACCATTGTTTATGAACAAGTCGTGTTTTCATTATGGGTTTACTCTGGACATTTTTTCAAAGCAAAAAAGTCAGATGTTGGTGGCACTTCCTGAAAATGCTCAAGACAGCACTATATACTATTTGCACAGCCAATTGAAAACTACTGTAAAGTTGGACATCACTGCATTTAATGAGGTATCTGAGTACAAGACACTGAATATGTATGTTTCACATATTTACTCTGCATTTGCTCTTTACAATCCTAATTTATTCACAGCATTGTGCAAAAGAATAAACACACCCTTATTTACAACAAACATAAGCTGCGTCCCAAATGGCACACTATACACTATGCACTCATGCACTATGTACTTATGCACTTACACACTCAACAGGATAGTACATGTATGTAGTGTTGTCCCAAATGGCACACTAATGTTTTTTTACTAAACGGAAATTCAAACCGTTTCCCTGATGACGTTTGACAGTTGCCAAATTAGTGAAATAAAAGACCGAATTATTAAATAATACCTATAGTGAGTATTGCCGCATTCACCATCGGGAGGCGCTATAATCACTCTCGTAGGAGAATTTTGCTTTCTCCATCCAAAATAAATAAAGTTATCCAACATGTGCGTCCGATAGCTCCGCCCCTTCCGCTACGTAAGCAAACCTGCGGTCGTTGAGTGCGTGAAGTGTCCATCAATACACACTTCATTTTAGCGGCTGAATGAGTGCATCATCCGGGTAATTAAAGTGCACTTATTATTTTAAGAGTTTTCAGTGTGAACACACTACTTACACTATTTATACTACAAAATGGCGTAGAATAGTGCATAAGTATGCGATTTGGGACGCAGCTATAAACTCCCTTTAGGTAGAGCTGTGCACAACTGTACACAATATTGCAGTACATATTGAACCTGAACTTGCAACATACACAGGTCTCATAATTCATCAAATTGTTCAATTTTAAAGACATTTTTAGGAAAATAAAGCTTTAAATTTTTTTTTTATAAAGTTTACTTGACCGATTTTGACATCAAGTTCAACATTTTTGTATGTAATGACTCAAGTAATGAAATGAGGACTGTTAGTATTCAGCATTCACAAATTTAGATCATTTTGACTGACATGACAGAAGCAAATGATAATGTTATAAACAGCTGAAAGTTGAATGAAAGCAATTGATGCATGTCCGAAAGCATTTTCAATTTGTTGAAAGGAATGAGAAACTGCTTCTAGGATGTGCACAAATGACTAATTGTTTAGAGAAATGCATGACCTGTTGTGCAAATGTAAATAGTGTTGTGAGAAATGCCCCAAAGCGACTGAGAAAAACTGTAAATACAAATTGGAGTTGGGCTTGTGATCCAAAGATCGCACGTTTGAGTCCCAGCACTGGTAGGGATTTTAGGTGAGAGGAGTGAACAACCAAATTCTCTCTTTGAGGTGAGACCATTGAGCAGGTTTAAGGTGTTTATGTGTGAGCTAGTCCCTTTGGATAAAAGCATCTGCAGAAAATGTATTAATTCAATTTTCCTTCAGCTTAGCCTCTGATTTGTCAGGTCACCACAGAACCACCAACTATTCAAGCATATTATGCTGGAGGACACCCACTCCAACACGAGGATAACATGCAAACTCCACACAGAAACGCCAACTGGCCCAGCAGGGACTCGATCCAGCGACCGCCTTGCTGTGAGGCGACAATGCTAACCACTAAGCCACTGTGCCACCCCTTCTGTTAGAAAATAAAAATGCTAAATGTAAAATAAATGTGCAGTTGGTGGCTCTTACGTGTTGTTGTACCCAGGATGGTCCAGATCATGACACACCGCCGCGGTCATCAAAATCAAAATATCCACTTGCGTGAACTTTTCCTGAGAAACACACAAGCGCAGAAGTGTTAAAGAAGTTTAGAGGTAGGATTGAAGAAGAGGACACAATATACAGCCTCTACAGCAGGGGTGCTCAGATTTCATATTAAACACACCTGCCTGTCATTATCAAGTACTGTTCAGGTCCTAATAAATTGGTTCAGGTGTGTTTGATCAGGGTTGATGCTGAAATCTGTAGGATGATAGATCTCCAGGAACGGGGTTGAGCACCCCTGCACTACAGTAAAAAATCATTACGTCAATGGGCGTCACGATTAAAGCTCCGGTCACACTAGAGTTTGTGTGTGCGAAATTCTGTCATGTGGTGCTGCGAAAAGGGGCAGGAATAAACAAGATTATTAGACATTAAAAAAGCGAGCGATTGCTCCATGTTTTACATTTCTGTCCAAAGAGGTCATGTTTTGATCCTCGGTTGGTCTCTCGCAGTCAAGTGATGTGATTTCACAGGTCAGAGTTCACCAAGCTTGAACTTTGCACCGCAGCAACCTGCAAAACTTGACGCATGACCCCGCGTTTCCGGTCTGACGCATTCGCGTGCATATGAATGGGAGTCTATGGAAGGAAAAGCCCAGTGTGACCGCAGCTTAAGGAACGGAGAATCCATTAAGCCCACTAGAAAGCACTCCAACTATCCATACATGTGCCAACCAAACTACGCTTGATACGGGTTATCTGAACTCTGATTAAACCCTTACCTGCAGGACATTTACAGAAACATTTACATTATATCATCTTAACCCTCTACTGGATGCATTATAATAGATCTATAAAAAACATATTAGACTGTTTTTCTTTTCTTAAAATTACTTGAAGTGCTGTAAAAAAAAAAATTTGGAAAAAATTCTTTAAGGTACTTTATGATGTTGCCATATGGCAACAATGTCCAATTGTGGATCTAACTTAAAAAATTCTAATTTAGAAGTTTCCTAATAATCAACGATTGTGTTGTTTAAAATGATTTAATTGGTGTTGCAGTATTATTAGCTTTAACACAAAAACTTGTACATATTCCTAACAACTGATATTTCAACAGCTTTCATTTATTTCATTCTTTTTTTGCTGAATATTATTAAAAACAAACATACTATTGTATTATCATGTATACAACATACAGAAAATATATTTTCTCTAGTAAATATTACACCAAATAAATAAGTAGTGTAATATATTCAGATGCATCAGAGTAATGTAGCTACTACCTAACAATGTGTATATATTATACTTTACTACGCTTGTTTATCTGCCACAGAGCTAACTTACTTGAACTGTCTCCATCACTGCTCTTATCAAATATTCAATCTGCATCATTCTCATGGTCGCTAAAACCAATCTCATCCTCACTTTTATCTGCAGGAATAGCCAGTTCTGTCCTTTTCTTCTTTCACTTACCATAGAACATGGTGGTGCTCGCTAATACACTGTTCCCTGTATTGATATCTACTCAAAAGTAGTATTGCCATTGAAACTAGATTTTATCTATAATGCAAATGCCATTAACACATGACTAATCAACATTATATTCCTAGCATTCATGTTGTTATTGTTACAACTCAAAAGTTCACAGCTGACCTTGCTAGCTAGCTAACCCATTGCAATATTGCACGTTCCACTATTGCACAGTTCTGCCATTTGGCAACACAAACATTTGATTGATTAACAAAAAACTAATTTGATAAAAAATGGAGTTGTGAATATGTTGTCATAACTTACTGGAGGTGATGTTTCAGATTTTTTTTTATGGATCTGACATAATTTGATTTCCTGAAAGAGTCCAGTGACAGACTGTGTCTCTGCATTGATCCCGTGGGCCAGCCTGAACACCCACCAGTGATCTACTCAAACCTGCAGCTTCTCCACGATGGACGTTCAGTGTTCTTTAGCCTCCTGTGTCTAGACTGCAGCTCTGCACAAGAAGTTTGGCCAAAAGAGAAATGATCGTGCCCAACTGAGCCTGATTTCTCTTGAGGTTTTTTCCTTCACTTTTGAAGTTTGTTCCTCGCCAATGTCACCACTGGATTGCTTAGTTTTGGGACTTGTGGAGCTGCGCAGCGATGGATTTGCTCTTCAGTGTTTGGACTTTCAGCAGTAAAAATTAAACTAAACTGAACTTCAACTTTGAAAACTGGATGGACACAGTCTTAATTTACTCTAACGCCTATGTTAAGCTGCTTTGACACAGTCTACATTGTAAAAGCACTGTAGAAATAAAGATGAATTGAATTGAACATATGTGATCCTTTCTATCCCAGTTTTGAGATTGTATAGCCATAAAAATAAGTAAAATACTGTATAGTCTATTTCTGTTTATTACAGTAAATGATAGATTAAATATCAAGGTTTTGAGATGTTTACATTTATAACATAATTAATTAATTTTTGAGCAAAAAAAAAAATCAGAGGATTGCAACCTAAACATTGATTGAATCGTCTCTGGGTAAAGTCCATCTATGGAGAACATTAAATCTGCTTGGGAAGAACTTGCAGTAGAAATTCCAAGTGAAATTTGGGAACAAAGTCTTGAACTGGTTCACAGACGTTCTATTAATGCAAGACATTGTCTCATACAGTTTAAAGTGTTTCATAGGCTTCATTATTCCAAGTGTAAATTAAATAAAATATTTCCAAATGGTTCCCCAGTGTGTGCCAAATGTCAGTTATTAGACTCTAACCTGTCTCATTCCTATGTATGTGTCCCAAATTACAGAGTTTCTGGAACAAAATATTTTAAGTTTTTTTCAGCTACAATAGACATTCTGATTGAACCAGATCCAATATTAATTATATTTGAAGTTTCCGAAGAAATTTTGAGACTTAAACTGCTACAACAACAGTTTGCTTCATATGGGTTGATCTCTGCCAAAAAACTCATCCTTTTGTTTTGAAAGAAAAAAGAGGTTCCAACTCTTAAATTATGGCTGACAGAGTTAACAGGTACACTACATCTGGAAAAAATCAGATACACCCTAATAGACAAGTATTTGTTATTTGGAAAAATTCGGTCCCCTTTTATTTCCTTTTAACAAACTTGTAATTAATATGTTTACTACACCTTTAGTACCTATGTTTATTGTTGGATAGCACTGGTGGGTGGTTGGTTGGGGGAATGCATGTTTTCTTTTATTATTATTATTATTATTATTAGTGTTATTTTAATTAATATTTTCATGACTGTTGTTTGTTGTTTTTTTTTTTCTCAATTATTACTTTATTTAATTTACTTTTTAAAATGTTAATTGTTGGAATGCAAGTTTTATGTTAATGTCAAACAAAGTGTATATTCAAGTAAATGTCAGCAAAAACTTCTCATAATAAAAATATTGAAACTAATCGTCTCTGGGTTTACGTTCGGTACAGAAAAACCTTCTGATTCTCATATCATTCTCTTCATACATTTCTTTTCTACCATCAGAGATGGCAAAAAGACTAATATAATAATTTAACATCTATCCAAATTCACAAATGTCAGCTCAGTGCCTGAAATAAAAGGACAGCATGCAACTTTAGCCACATTTTTCCTGCTTTATTTTGTTTTAAAGCTCTACATTTGTGAAGGAAATGTTTGTTTGCTGCCTGCCCCATACCGCTTGCTTGCCTTTCGAATTGTTCTTTTGGATTTTGCTTTACATTGTATTTTGCCCCCTGTTCTGACCTTTGCCTGTTTGACCATTCTTTAAAAAAAAGCTGCTTATAAAACTTGCATGCCCCATTTGTGACAACGGGAAGTCCCCATAAAACATGAAATGTCAACACATGTGTTTTGACAGTGTCTATGATCTCTGCTCTGCTCAAATCTGTTTTCTCCTACACTGGTAAGTAATTAGTCCTCTGTAATAGCGCTGATAATTAATCCAGTGACCTCTTGATACACGTCCATGGCAACAGCAGCACAGATCCAAGAGAAGAGAAGAGCGAGAGGCTGAAAGCATCTTCATACCGCAACACAATTGCTTTTACTCCCCCAAACATCACTCATTTATCATCACTCAGCCTCCCACTCCTCTTCAATCTGCTGATGCACAGGTGGCTCGTAAGCTTCAAAACAGATACACTTACAAGCAAAATGTCTGTTATGAAATGTCGTGTGTCACGAGACGGTGTGTGTATACCTGTAGGCCGCAGAGGTAGATCATGCTGTACATCATCTGAGTGACGCAGAAACAGTGGCGGAAATTGTGAAAAGGGTTGTTCCTGTAATTGTCATGGATGCAAAGCTGAAAGTGGTAAGAAAGGAAAAAGGCTGTTTTATTTGTGTAATTTTATTATATTTTAAGCCTTGTAATTGCACATTATCTGTTAATTTTGCCTTGAGAACAATGCAAATGAATGGAAAGGGCTGGCAATTTTATATATAACAGAAAATTTACAAGATATTATTTATATTTTTATTTAATTTAATTTTACTTTTTATTCTGTTTGATTTTCAAGCATTATCCAAAAGATATCATTATATTAAAGTATCACATTCAGTCCCGGCCACTTTATTAGGTACACCTGTCCAACTGCTCATTAATGCAAATTTCTAATCAGCCAATCACATGGCAGCAACTAAATGCATTTGGGCATGTAGACATGGTCAAGATGATCTGCTGCAGTTTAAACCAAGCATCAGAATGGGGAAGAAAGTTGATTTTAGAGATTTTGAACATGGCATGGTTGTTGATGCCAGACGGGCTGGTCTGAGTATTTCAGAAACTGCTGATCTACTGGGATTTTTACGCACAACCATCTCTAGGGTTTACAGAGAATGGTCTGAAAAAGAGAAAATATCCAGTGAGTGGCAGTTCTGTGGGCGCAAATGCCTTGTTGATGTAAGAGGAGAATGGCCAGACTGATTCGAGCTGATAGAAAGGCAACAGTAACTCGAATAACCACTCGTTACAGTCGAGGTACGCAAAAAATCCTCTCTGAATGCACAACACATCCAACCTTAAGGCGTATGGGCTACAGAAGCAGAAGACCACACCAGGTTCCACTCCTGTCAGCTAAGAACAGGAAACTGAGGCTAAAATTCACACTGGCTCACCAAAATCAGACAATAGAAGATTGGAAAATGTTGCCTGGTCTGATGAGTTTTGATTTCTGCTGCGACATTCGGATGGTAGGGTCAGAATTTGGCATCAACAGCATGAAAGCATGGATTCATCCTGCCTTGTATCAACGGTTCAGGTTAGTGGTGGTGGTGTAATGGTGTGGGGGATATTTTCTTGACACACTTTGGGCCCATTAGTACCAATTGAGCATCGTGTCAACACCACAGCCTACCTGAGTATTGTTGCTGACTATGTCCATCCCTTTACGACCACAGTGTACCTATTTCAACTTCCAGCAGGATAACACTCTATGTCATTAAGCACGAATCATCTCAGACTGGTTTCTTGAACACGAAAACGAGTTCACTGCACTCAAATGACCTGCACAGTTACCAGATCTCAATCTAATAGAGCACCTTTGGGATGTAGTGGAGCAGGAAATTTGCTTTATGGATGTTCAGCCAACAAAGCTGCAGCATCTTCGTGATGCTATCATGTCAATATGGACCAAAATCTCTGAGGGATATTTCCAGTACCTTGTTATATCTATGCTATGAAGTATTAAGGCAGTTCTGAAGGCAAAAGAGGGCCCAACCTGGTACTAGTAAGGTTTACCTAATAAAGTGGCCAGTGAGTGTATTTTTTGATACATATTTTTACATTAGGAACAATACAATCATCCCTAACCAATAAACCAAATAAATAAATGAATATACAAATAATCCCATAAATGTCCATATGTATTTTTCCTCTGCAAAATTAAAATAAAATCAATCAGATTAGGCAAACCATTTTACAACAGTGTGTTGTTCTGTATAGAAAAAAAATATTGAGGCAGCTAACAATATTGACTCTAAAAATATATATTTTTAAAAAATTACATTCCACCCAAACTAAAATAAATACAACTTTTTCTCTAAAAGAAAACAATTATATTAGGAAATACTGTGACAATATACTTGCTCTGTTAAACATCACTTAGGAAATTTTTTAAAAATAATAATATTTTAACTGTAGATACAAGAATACGATCAGAATATACATTTAATTTAGTTTTTTGAAGCACTAATTCATTTTTGCCAGAAGCTAAATAAAACTTCCCACAACCAATAAACCAACCAAATGAATGAAATAATGCATGCATATGAATTTTTTACTAGAGTAAAGTAAAAATAAAATTAAATAACTATAAAATTTTGGAGGGAATTAAGTAGTATTTATTGTTTTAATTAAATCACAATTAATTTTACTCAAAAATATATTTATTTCCTGAAGAAAATAAAATTACATACATACATACATACACACACACATACACACACACATACAAACATACAAACATACATACATACATACATACATACATACATACACACATACATACACACATACATACATACATACATACATACATACATACATACATACATACATACATACATACATACATACATTATACATTAATTAATAAAATGGTAAAAAAAAAAAAGAAAAAAAACTATATATATATATATATATATATATATATATATATATATATATATATATATATATATATATATATATATATATATATATATATATATATATATATAATTGTTCCCTTACCAGCCATCTCTTAAGTGTGATGGGGTTAATATTAAAGTCCTTCACCAGACCAAGATCATGATACATGTGCTCCAGGCAACTCAGCATCTTAAAGAACAAAACACGGATGACATCATCTTCAACAATACGAGCACTACAGTAGTCATTGTGAGCCTCACTCCTCCCCCTCATTCACAGCTGTAGAGTTTCTGCATGTCTGATGCTCACCTCATTAGACTCCCACTGCCACACATCGAAGAGCGGCTGCTTCAGAGCCTCTACTGTGTCCTGCGACAGGTGGTACTATACAAAGACCACAGCGAGACGAGAAAGAAGATGGGAGAGCTGTTAGACTCTTACCTCATAGGACTCCACAGGCAAATGTGGAAGGTGGGTTTTCTGAGGGCGTCTGCGCTCTACTGGGAGAGTACGTATTGCAGACGACAGAGCTCTCTGTTACACCCTCCAGAACCAACACCTGGCTGTGGACACTGCCTATACACTCACTGATACACTCCACACAGTCCTGTTCTGTCATTGTTTACTCGCTCTCCTGTCATTACAAACCTTCAAAGACTATCTAATTTCCCTTGATTTTTCAATATTTAAGTAGGAGTATAATTAGAGAAAGGTTTGGTGTTATGGGTAAGTTTAAATGTGGGTTAAAGTGTAAGGGATGGTCAACATTGAAATTAAAAATTGATGCAAAAAGATGCAAATACATGCAGACATTTATCAATCATAAGTACAGTGTAATACATGTATTTAAACATTGTATTTACAGAAATATTTTAACAAATAACAATGTTAATTAGTAAAGGCCACTAAATATAAGTGGTACCCTTTCTTAATTGCCTCTTGTTACAGTTATTAAAATAGTTTGACAACAAGCAGGACCTGTTCATAGGCCAATGGCATCACCATATTGAAATAGGCTATCTATATTCAGTTGAAGTCAGAATTATTAGCCCCTCTGAATTATTAGCCCAACTGTTTATTTTTTTCCCCAATTTCTGTTTAACTGAGAAGAGTTTTTTCAACACATTTCTAAACATAAGTTTTAACAACTCATTTCTCATAACTGATTTATTGTATCTTTGTCATGATGACAGTAAATAATTTTTGACTAGATATTTTAAGGTTTAACTTGGTTAATTAGGTTAACTAGGCAGAATAGGGTAATTAGGCAAGTTATTGCATAATGATGTTTTTTTTCTGTAAACTATTAAAAAAATATAGCTTAAAGGGGCTAATAATTTTGACCTTAAAACGGATTTAAAAAAATTAAAAACTGCTTTAAATTCTAGCTGAAATAAAACAAATAAGACTTTCTCCATAAGAAAAAAATATATCACACATACTGTGAAAATTTTCTTGCTCTGTTAAACATCATTTGGAAAATATTTTAAAAAAGAAAAAAATTCAAAGGGGGGCTAATAATTCTGACTTGATTGAAATGATTCTCAACTGTATATGGATGGATGGATGGATGGATGGATGGATAGATAGATAGATAGATAGATAGATAGATAGATAGATGATAGATAGATAGATAGATAGATAGATAGATAGATAGATAGATAGATAGATAGATAGATAGATAGATAGATAGATATACACTTTTTTTTTTCAAAGCTACATATTCTATATATGGTCCAAAGACTTTAAATCCTATTAAAATTTACTGTTTTCAAAATTAATACTTAGAAAATTTACGCTGGATCACATGACATTAAAAACTAAAGCGATGATGCTTAGGGCTCTATTTTGACGGTCCATGCGCAGAGCGCAAAACGCAGCGCGCAAACGCTTTCAGGGCGTGTCAGGACACGTTTTTGCTAATTTAAGGACGAAAATCTGCCTTGCGCCGTGGCGCATGGTCTAAAAGGGTTTAGTTTATTTTCTTAATGAGTTATGGGTGTGTTTTGAGAATAAACCAATTAGAGTCTCATCTCCCATTCCCTTTAAGAGCCAGCAGCGTCGCGCCAAGAGCACATTCGCTATTTACAGGACGCAAAGTAAGTCTAAGTGGAAAAAATGAGCATTTCACATGCAAACAGTTAACAGTTTTTTTTAACAGAAAACTGTTAAACAGAGCATCTACTGCGTGAGAATGAGAGATAATGGATCACTTTCACTTTCGCTCTTGGATAGGGAAACCTTTACGCACAGACATCAATTAGTCTATAACTAAATAATTTTGTTTGTTAATAATACTGCTAATAATAATAACATTATACAAAAGCAAATTGTTATGAATGAACTGAAAAAGCCTCCCGAGATGAAGAAGACATAAAAGCAGTGGTTTTTCATATTTATGTAGGCTAGAAAATAATATGTTTTGTAATATTTTAATCCTTTATATTTATATCCTATATCTATTCTTATATCCTATATATATATATATATATATCCTTAATATTTAATTTTTTTTCTTATGTAAAGATATTTGCCTATTGCTCTCTTGTGCGTATTAAGCAGTGTGTAAGCGAGGCGCAACTCTGCGCCAGAGTTTAGAACGGGTTAGTTTTGATCTAATGAAAAATCTATTATAGTTTCTCAAAATAGCAAGGTGCCAGCGGTCCGCCTCAGAACGCCTTCCTTCTTAGACCAGAATGCCTATGGGCGCACATATGAGCGCTAATGCATTTGCTATTTAAACAGCGTAGCACAAAGCCTCAAAACAACTCTTGCGCCAAGCTGAAACTACCAAAAGACTATTGCGCTGCGCCTTGCGCCACACTGCGCCGGGTGTATGATAGGGCCCTAAATGTTCAGCATTTAAATCAAAGGAATAGTTTTAAATATATTAAAAGAAAAAAATATATATTTTAAAATCACAAAAACTGTGCAATATTGCTGTTTTTACTGTATGTTGTAAAAAAATATTCGACCTTGTTGAAAATTGGAGACCAACAAAAGATAAATAAATCAATTTGTATGTTTGTCTCAAATCTTTCTATTTTGTTTAATAATTTGTTAAATCGTGTTTTCTAAAGCACAAACCCTGAACTGTGTGTATAACAGTGCTGTAATTAACTGGAGCTGTATACACCAACTGAATAAAGCACAAACACTATGCAGAAATAATGAGGGGAAACTTAATCATATCTGTCATTTTACCTTTGGGTATGAAGGCACATCTCTGCGAGGAGTTAACTTCTTGTTGTCTTCTAGGAAACTACTGCAAGGGGGAAAAAGCAGAGCTCAGTCGCTCACAGAACAGGCTGTGTTTTTATTGTAAACAAGATGTCGACATCTCACTGAGAGTATCTGCAGAATATGCAGCTCTCTTTGATTCATCTTGAATCCCATCTTTCACTAATAAGAGCATGTGAGAGCCATGTCAGCTCATTTATTCTCAAAGGGAATAAACCGGCCTCATCATAGTATTTTTAACAAGAGCTGAGCAAGACAACACCTGGGCTGTGTCTTAACTCTTCTCTCATTAAAGTTTGCAGTACAGACAGTGATATGAATCGCATCGATTAGGCTTGAGCAAGACACACTCTCGCTCTCCATATGCACCAGACACTTTCTTATCAGCATTTTTTGTTCTAACCACACACAATGTGACGCTACAACAAGTGATAAAAGGTATTGTAGTAAAGAGAGCATGGTCCCTTTAAGCTTATTTACTCTGTTTATTCTGTTTCCATTCCTATTGGCTGTTTAGTTACATCAGTCAGGAAGTATGTGATGAGACACGTTGTGTACGCAAAGTTCAGTTGATTATAGAGGTTGCTTGCATGCGCATCACACGGTCAGAAAAGCTGCCGTTCTGTGCCAGAGCAAAAGCACCAATCAGCGGGAACAGTGACGTGTAAGCTGTGTGTTTATGCCACTTGTACTGCTGTGAGTAAACTGTGAATCTACGCTGTTTACGTTAAGTCAACCTTATACAAAGAAGACAATCATCTTGTCATGGCTCATTGCTCCCACGAACACACATAGGCCAAAGTAAAAACTAAACTAACTGAACATAAGACAGTATCTTTTCTATGCTAACATGAGTTTGACACATGCGTTTCGACACATTAAATGTAAATTTTAGAATCTGAATTTCTATTTCTGCGACATATGGCTGAAAAACATAAACTACAATGACAATGATCACCTCAGATACTAATTATGTGCCTTATTCAGTGCCAAATGTTACTAATATGAGTTTAAATACCATTTTACAAGATATTTATTGCACTAATACTGAAAGCAGTAGCTGATCTTGAAAACGAAATAACTAGCAAACAATTTAAAATTAAAAGTCAGAACTGACTCCAAATAACAACATAAGTCGGTAACACTTTACAATAAGGTTCATTAGTTAATGCATTTACTAACATGAACTAATCATGAACAAGACATGTACAGCATTTATTAATCATAATTGAACATTTACTAATGCATTATTAACATCCAAGTCCATGCTTGTTAACATTAGTTAATGCACCATGAGTTAACATGAACTAACAATGAACTACTGTATTTTCATTAACTAACGTGAACTAACATGAACAAATACAGTAGTAAATGTATTGTTCATTGTTTGTTCATGTTAGTAAAAGCATTAATTAACATTAACTAATGAACCTTATTGTAAGGTGTGACCCATAAGTCTTTCAGTCAACTATTAAACAGATTGAATATGTATTAATTAGATTATAAACCTTAAATTTGGTAGGGAGTGCAGTGTGAACAAACAAATTGCTTGCTACTGGAGAGCAGCGTCCCAAATGGCACACTATACACTATGCTCTTATTCACTATGTACATATGCACTTACACACTCAATAGCATAATATACAAATGTAGTGTCGTCCCAAATGGAACAATAATGTTTTTTTTTTACTAAACGGAAACATAATGTGGAGATTAACTATGTATAGCAATAGCAGTGTGGTAATTTTTAAAACATTTCTTTTCTAATTCAAATTATGTTTTGCATTGTTCGAATATATCATTTTAAATAACAGAAATTCTATATTCATTGCATGCTTGCATCCCAATGCACATACTTATACTATCTAATGTACTTTTTTGGGGAAATAAGTACAGAAGTGCATGCAAGCTTTGGGACATGCTGCTTTCTCATGTTTTATTGCTTAGTTACATTCGCTGTCAATCATCTGTACACATCATCCACATTTCTTTCATATTTAATTACCTACCATATTGGTGAAGCAGCAGCAGGTTAATCTGCCATTGTGAGTCTTTCATGCAGAGAAATCTCCTCAGTTCTTTGGATTATTATGCATTCAGAAGTTAATGTTCAAACAGGTCTTTATAGAAGTTCACATTGCTGTTGCACTTGTAATATAACACGTAAAACATTATTTAAATATTTCCCAGTAGACAAGATATTAATTAATAGCAAGGTCCTTTCAATGCAAGTTATTTCACTCAGCAGCCATCTCTGAAACTCCTCTCGGGCAGTATTCTCAGGCATTCTGTCTGAATGAGGAAACATTAAATTCTCCATAACTGTTTGTCAAGCTTACAATTACATTAAATATTTGAAATCACCAATAAAATTAAACATCAACTGTGTCATAAATTTAGTTTCTAAACATTTGGATCAAACAAAATCTGCATATTTTTAGGTTGCCTGAGCTAACTAATGCTCAACAAACCTCATTTATGCCCATTCTAGATTATGCTCTTTAAAAGTAATTCACAACTTGAACTTGGCAAATCTCCTCCAGAAATGAAAGCGACTTTTTGTGTGTGCTTGAGTAATTGCTGTCATGTGATGTTCGTTTGACAGGACAGGCTGTACCTCATGTTTGTTTCATATAGTGAAAATGAAGTGCACTTTATTTAAAAGTACATATCTCAAGCTTTATGTGGATATACTTCTTATGAATGTGTAGGAAGTATTCACAGAGATTCCCGTGTGTGTGTGTTTGTTGACCACCAAACTGTAAAAGTACATGTCTGGTCCAAGTCTATAGTGTTCGATGATTGGTTCCTGTACTAGTAGGCAGGGCTTACTAGTATATACAGTTGAAGTCAGAATTATTAGCCCCCCCCCCTGAATTATTAGCCCACTTGTTTATTTTTTCCCCAATTTCTGTTTAAAAGAGAGGAGATTTTTTTCAACACATTTCTAAACATAATAGTTTTAATAACCCATTTCTAAGAACTGATTTATTTTATCTTTGCCATGATGACAGTAAATAATATTTAACTAGATATTTTTCAAGACACTTCTATACAGCTTAAAGTGACATTTAAATTAACTATGATGAATGATGGTTTGTTTTGGAGAATAACCCTGAAGCACACAGCATAAGGTAAGAGATGACAGCTGTCTGTGCTATCTGGGGCTGCTTATTGATCATAAATATATATATTTTTTTCACTTCTGCGCCATGGAAACACCACAATTCATTCGAAAACTGTTTGAATGTGAATATAATTCAGTAAAAAGAATGCTACAACCGTATGAGCACTGGCAAGAGCTTTCATTTGAGCTATAATTTGTACATGTGTCATATATGAACCATATAAAAATAAACCAATATTCAATCCCCAGCTGGGGTCCCCAAAATACTGTGTATTTAAGTGTAAATAACTTTTGTACAGTAGAATAAAAACCAAAGTGATGCATATGTGGATAAAACATAGATTCTACACTTTCAAACGAAACCACTTAAGGGGGTCTGGTGCAATGCACCAATATATATATGTGTGTGTGTGTGTGTGTGTGTGTGTGTGTGTGTGTGTGTGTGTGTGTGTGTGTGTCTGTGTGTATATATATATATATATATATATATATATATATATATATATATATATATATATATATATATATATATATATATATATATATATATATATATATATATAGTGGATAACAACCTCTGAAACTTATACATATTCATATGCTTGTCTGTCATGCAGATGTTCTTGAATGTTCGGTGACATCTTGTGACTGAATAATAAGAATAATCTGTTTGTTGAATTTAGGATTTTTTTTTCTTTTGTGGTAAGTACATGTGAAATAATCTTACATGTGCATGAGTTTGAGCACAAACAATAAGCATCCGGCTACAATTTATGGAATCAGTTTAGTCTCAAAAGAAATTCACGCAAAAGACACGATGTACACATGCGTAGCCAAATTTACGTGCATAAAATCAAATTCTCGTGCGTAACATATTTATTTATATTCACAAAAATGTTCACGTGCTCAAAAAAAAAATACATTTTCATAAAATACGTTTCACAAATGCAAAACACCATTTGCAAATGTATAAGAGTGTACAAAAAGTTTTGAATGTTTAAAACTTGCGAGTTTATCCTGAATGAGAATGTGCAAATCCTCTTTCACGAACGACTCCCCCTGGATACGTGTGTGTGTATTTTTGAGACTTTCCTGCCAGAGGCAGGGTAACTCATACCTTTCAGCCAATCAGATGAGAGCTGTAGTCAATGACACCCACTCTGCGCTTCATTTGCTCAGACTGTTTCTCTCCAGCATGGCGAACGGAGAAAGCAGCAGTCGCAGTTGCACTTTTTTTAAATTTATTTAATTATTTGACCATAGCCTCACTCTTTTTATCCATTATTTTGCCGCAGCTCCGCTCTTCTTATTTATTGTCTCGCAGCTTCAGGAGCAGTTTGTAGCCTGCAGAATGATGAATTATCTTTCCTGAAATGCAAGCACAGCAGTACCGTTGTGGTCTAGCGGTCAGCACGTTGCGTTATCAAGCTACCGACCCGTGTTCGAGCCTCACCAGTGATTAACCAGTGATAGCAATTCACTTAACAACCACTGGTGTCACTAAAAACAAGGGTTTCTGAATTCCGTGTATTGCTTCTTTAAATATCCCTTTTTTTAAACCGCATCAGATTACAGATGAAAACTCAGTCAGCAATATTTGAGTGCAGCATTAGCATTTACTCCATATAAGCCACTGACCTGTTGTTTCTGGAAGCCATCTCCTCCCGCAGTTTCTTGATGTCACTGCGACATTTCTCTATCTCCACCACCTTCATCCCTTCCACTGAAGAGAAAAATGAAAGAAACGAACATATAAACGCATGAAGTTGTTTTAACGTATCGAAACTGAGCCATACAGAGAGAAAATATGGAAATGAATGGGTGGAAATGAGCCGCAGGGCTTTCCCTACTCAAACACACACACACACACACACACGCACACAGTAAACACACACAGTAAACACAGACTGATGAGCCATAAAAAGAACAGTTCACACCTGTCACCGTCTGGCATGTGTCTGCGTCTCACAACACTGGATTTAAGAATGAAGATATGCCACACAACCTGCTTGTGTTGGCAGATGTAGAGTTTCTTCCATGTGATTGAATGATTTTTTTTAATGGAAAATTGATTAAATGCATGGCTCTGGGCTCACATTGAGAAATTGCATTAGATTATTCTTGAAATAATAAACAAAAATCAGCACACTGCCACTATTTCTCTCAAAAGATGATTTATTACGACAGAATAAAAAAATAAGTAAACTTAATTCCTTCATGTTGTCCCAACGCAAATCGATTGTGTAGAATGCAGCATTTTTTTTTTTTTTTTGCAATGAATGATGTGAAAAAACACACACAAAGAAAACCTAAAAAACAAAAATATACAGAAAGGATATATACAAAAAAATAAAAAAATAAATAAAAAAATTACATAAAGGTTTCAAACTGTTAAATTCATACCTTTTTATGACAAGGTATTTAATGTGTAAATATAAAAAGCTTTACTCTGAAGTAAAATTTTATCAATATCATCACCATGTCTATGTACAGTATTTAGTAAAAATACATAGAAAAAAAAGTGTTTTTGTGTATTTTTCCCTGTCATTTGACTGGCTAATTTGGAATATTATTAAATAATATAATAATATATTTGAATAATCATCATAATTTTATAATATCATTATATTTTCATTATAAGTTATTTAAAGATGTGCGCACACTGACCCCTTGTTTATCCATTAGATGAATCCTGAACATCTGTAAGCCTCTAAAGAATGTGTCGAAACTTACAAATAAAGATACTGTATGTACATTTTTGACTATGCTAAGTGAAGTTATTTACTTATCTGAATTGCAATACAAAAGTCAGTAATTCTCAGAGTTAGGGGTACCAAATTAAAACAAGAGTAAAAAAAGTAAAAACAAGAGAAAAAGTCACTTAAAAGTAACATGTAACAGGTTAATAACATGATAAGACGTTAATAGGTTAGATTAGGTCATGACGTCAGGTGTCAGGTCTAGCCAGTGTCTAAGGACAATGTTATTTTGACGTTGGCCTGACGTTGGGTTCTAACGTCAACCTGATTTTCATTTCCAAACAAAATCCAAAGTCCCCATGACGTTGGGGGTACATTGGGGTACAACATCAGTATGACATCATGTTGAAGTCCTGTGCCTCCAGGGTAGTAAGTAACACATCTGGGGAGTAACTTAATATTGTAATGCATTACTTTCGAAAGTAACTTTTCAACCCTACACTTATTGTTCTTTTGAAAATGTGAGGTCCGTTTCAAAATGACTGTCTTCTTTAAATAATGGCGTTATTTTAAGGTTGTTTATCCTTAGCCTATATCTCGTAACACTGAGTTTACCTCTCACAATTGTTTCATTCATTCACTTTCTTGTCGGCTTTGTCCCTTTATTAATCAGGGGTCGCCACAGCGGAATGAACCACCAACTTATCCAGCACGTTTTTACGCAGCGGATGCCCTTCCAGTCACAACCCATATCTGGGAACTCACAATTGTTCATATTTTGCAATTATGCCACAAAATTCAGAGTTTACAACATACAATTTTTCATTTATGTTTTTAAATTCTTAGGTTATGTCACATAATTTTGAATTCACATCTGACGATTCTTAAAGTTTGTTGCAATTCTTTGTTTTTTTCTCAAATTAATGTCTCTCCAAGTTGTAAAGTCTCACAACTCAGATTTATTTTCTAGCAATTAGAGTTAAAATCGTGCAGAGTTACTCAGTGTTTTTTTTTTTATTATTAATAATGTACAAACATTTTTTGTGAGTAAAAATCTAGATATGTATGTAGATAAATAAAAAAACCCAGCAGCAACATCATAAGACATTAATCTTGGGTAAGATTTTGGTTGCCAACATCTAAGGACAACGCCATTTTGGTGTCCAAGAATGACATGAAATAATGCTGATATTTGGTTGATTTTAGGTTGTTAGAAAGTGACCAAAAACGTTGAGCCAACATCCTAAACCAACGTTATATCGACATCAAATACTAACATCTATTCATCAGGTATGGCAACTAAAATCCAACATCTGATAGACGTCATATAAGTAACGTCCACACAACGTCAAGCTGTAACATCATTAGACGTTGATATTTTGTTGTTTGTAGGTTGCAATGGTAAATGCAACGTCTTTTCAATTTTGGACATTGATGAAGACCTGACATTGGGCTCTGATTTTGGGCTGTCCACGTCCCTCAACATTGGGGTATAACATCAATCTGATGTCATATTGACGTCCTGTGTCTGCTTGGATATCACAAGAATGACAGCATAACAATTAAGGAAAAACATCAATAGATTATTCGATTGTATTACTTGTTTGTTACTAATATTTTACTACTAATATTTGTTGTAGTGCCCTTACCCTGTTGATATTGACATCAGTCTAATTTTGTTGTTACAAGTGACCAATAAATTTGGAGTCAAAGTATTGTATAGTTTGATTAGACTGGCGACCTCTGGACTTTTGTTGTATAATTTAATTAGCGCAATCAAACACATCATATAATCGGTGGACTTCCTGCTACTATTCTGTTTATAGACACCGTACAGTAATAAATCAGCTGAAACAATATGAGGCGGGTGAAGTGTTCACACTGATGCGAGGTCAGAGTCCATCGCCATGGTGACTGATTTCATCATGGTTCTGTCTGGATTTCTATGGGCACACAGTCATGCTGCAATGGAATGAATCCTGAACTCTGGTGTTGTTACATGGAGCGTCATTACTGAAAATAAACTCGTCTACAATGGCTGTCAAGGCCAAAGATGATGCAACTGAACTCACTTTTGATTCACTGTTTAACACATGGTTGGTAGTGGACTAGAGGTAACAGCAGATAACAGAACTATCAATAGTTTGATTTTCAAGGAAAGGAAAACTGAAAAAACATGTCGCTTGAAGACTGCCTGACAAAAGTCTTGTTGCCTATCGCCTAGTTGTAGGAACTGCAAACAATAACTTGACTTCTATTTGATCATTTGGTATCACAAGTGGCTTATATGAAAGGCAAAGGCTCTAGATTACACTTATTTTACCAGAATAAAATATGATTATGCCTTGATTGCAGGACTCCCATAGTTCATCTAGATTCTTTGATTTCGTCTTTAATGCTTCCTCCATCTTACCTCAGACATGCTCAATAAATGTTCATATCTGGTGACTGGGCTGGCCCATCCTGGAGCACATTAACCTGTTTTGCTTTCAGGAACTTTGATGTGGAGGCTGAAGTATGAGAAGGAGTGCTATCCTGCTGAACAAGTTGCCATCTCCTGTGGTTTGTAAAGTAAAGGGCAGCACAAACGTCTTGATACCTCAGGCCGTTGATGTTGCCATCCACTCGTCATGATTTTTCCCCCACCAAACTTGACTAATTTGTGTGAAAATCTTGACATATGGGTTCCAATAGGTCTTTTGCAGTATTTGTGATGATTGGGAGGCAGTTCAACAAATGATTCACCGGAAAAATCAACTAGAAGTTGATTCGCTGGGATCGATGACTTTTGTCAGGTAGTGTGACTCATCTTTAAATTGACATCTACATCAAATTTTTTTTTCAAAAATCCAATCGCTTTTAAGTCAATACTTTTACGTCCATTTGACATCCATACATGATTCCCTTTAGACCACTAAAATACAGACACAAAAATTATTATAATACGCAAACATTTTCAATTCCTTCAATTACAAACGACAATTTTATACTGGATTTTGTATCCCTACAATGCATGTAAACAACTTTGATGATTTAAAATTAGCCTAAAAACACATATTTTGACTGTCCTGTAATCAACTTTTAATGTTATTTTGATATCAATTTTCTATATCAGATGTCAACTTGATGTACTTTTGACATAAAATTGACATTTGATGTCAAATTGATTAGCATTTTGACATGTTTAGATGTCGTTTTGATGATGGACCAATAAGGAGTGTTTGAAAACACTTTAAACATGCTAGTAGCACACTATCTTTTTAACTATCTTTCAAACAGATACTGTATGTTTTAATATGCATCCTGTAGATGTGTATTCCAGTTCAACATTCATTTATTTAATTGCAGACTGCAGCTCTGCACAAGACGTTTGGCCATAGGAGAAATGGTCGTGCCCAACTGAGCCTGATTTCTCAAGTGTTTTAATTCTTCACTTTTGCCAATTGGTAAAGTTTTATTTTTTTCCTTGCCACTGTTGACACAGGCTTGCATGGTTCGGGACCTGTAGAGCTGCGCATCAATGGATTTACTTTTCAGTGTTTAGACTCTCAGCAGTGAATATTAAACCACACTGAACCTACCCACTAAGGCTAAACTGAACTTAAACTCTGAAAACTGCTTCATTTTACTATAATCTTCCACGTGAAGCTGCTTTGACACAATCTACATTGTAAAAGAGCTATACAGATAAAGGTGAATTGAATTGTGGAAATGAGGAGCTTTGGGGGGAAAAAAGCTCCACTTTGAACAAAATATGCAAATGTATAAACAAATGTGAACTTATGACAGGCAGCATGTTTGCTTACATGGGCTGCTTGATACATTTAGTTCGAAAATGATTCTTATTAAAATCCATTGATATTTTTTGTTAAACAATGATTCATCAATTAAACTGATTAAAATTACACGGACTTTTACAAACATAAATATACACATAACTGTATCTAATTGTATCAACACAGACGTATAATTAATAAATCAGCATATTAGAATGATTTCCAGAGGTTTTGGATAGAAACTATGCCGAAAATTAGTTTGTAATGTAGTCAATGGCCTTGCACCTTTTTATTAATGCAAAATTTTGCATATTTATCAACCAAGCAGAACCTTGAGATGTGCTGGCCAACTTCTGCTAGGAGTCCGAGGTACAAGCAGTGGGGTGATCACTCTTTTGCAGTGGCAAGTTAGCAAACTTTGGAATACCCTTCCTACTGAGCTTCGTACAATCACTGACCTGCCACTTTTTAAGGCCAAGCTCAACACCCACTAATTCAAAATGGCTTTTAATGCATAGTAACACTGTCTCAGTTTTATTGTTTTGCTGTATTTTATTGGTATTTCTTGTATTGTTTTTGCATTGTTTGCTTTTTAGTTGTGTTGTATATATTGTTTTTACTGGTGTTAAGCACTTTGGTCAACCCTGGTTGTGGTAAGGTTCTATATAACCAAAGGTTGATTGATTGACTGATTGATTGATTGATTGGTTGATTGATTGAAATTGTAGATTTCCCATCATGTATAAATTCCTCTAAATTGCATTAATATTCACAGCATTACAGCTTTTGCTATATGTTTGATGACATAACATGCAGATTCAAAAATCCTACTGATGTCAAGATTTTATGTGCATTAGTATTTTATTTACTGGTCCAGTATTGCTTATAGGAGCAACAGAAGCAATGAAAGAGTTCACCGTGACCTGGTTTTATATTTTACAGGCTCTGTTAATGGTCTGTTTGCACACAACACTCTGCTCATGACACTTCAGCTTAGTACAGAGCCTTCTCAAATATACAGTGTGAAAAGCTAATGAATAATCTTCATTTTTCCACAGATGAAAACACAGTGCCTTGTAAATCTTAAGTATAGGTTATGTTTTAATTTAAATTTACATCAAATTATACAAGAAAATAACTTACATTGTCCTTGTAAGAAAATGTATCAGAGTTACTAAATAAAAACCAAAAAATTGCGGAAAACAGGAAAACAATAAGTAACATATGAATTGTAGAGGTCCCATAACATCTATGCAGTGCTATTTTGAATATTAAAAGGTACTGTGAAGTACTTTAAAATATTAATTTGTTATTCAATATTTGACGTGATCTCAAATGAAACTTCAAGACAGGGCAGGACAGGACAGTAGCTCCTCTCTTTAAAAAAAAACAGCTAATAGTGTTTTGTTTTTTACCATAGCTCTGAAAGTATGCGCATTCACATGAAAAGCAAATGAGAAGTGTCATGAAGAGGGCGGGACATGTCAGATACTAGAGAGCATTTGATTCGTCTGAACATTTGATGAGAAACTGAAGTATAAAAAAAAATAACATTGAAGCTTCATCAACAAGAAGATAAATACAAAAATATAACCCCAAATCAGAAAAAGTTGGTTCAGTATGCAAGAATTTCATTGCAGACAATATGAACACAAAATATCTCATGTTTTGTCTGATTAACTTCATTTCATTTGTAGATACACACCCTTTCCTGTCATTCAAATCTGTATTACATTCCAATAAATGTTCAGACAGGAGCAGTTTAAGCTATAGTAATCAGGTAAATTGGTTGAATAGTAATATAATTTGAAACAGATAATGCCAACAGGTGATTGTAAGATGATTGCAGCCTCCAAGAAAGGTCTAGGTCTATAGGAGCAAATATAGGGCGAAGATCAACCAGTTTGCCAACTAATACATGACAAAATTATTGAAATGTTTAAAGACAATGTTCTTCAAAGAGAGATAAAAAGACATATACATATTTCATCTTCAAAAGTGCATAGCTTAATTAAAGAATTCAAGAAATCTGGAGGAATTACTGTACGTAAAGGACAAAGACGCAAGCCTAAGCTGAACAGCTGTAATCTCTGATTCATCTATAAGTGATATCAACACATGGGCTCAGGACTACTTTGCAAAACCTTTGTCAAGTACCACAAAACATAGTTACGTCCACAAATGTCAGTTAAAACTGTACTGTGCCAAAAGGAAGCCCTATGTTAACAGTGTCCAAAAGCGCTGTTGACATCTCTGGGCTCAGAGTCATCTGGCATGTACTGTAGTCAGATGAATTAGTATTTTAGAACTTTTTTGAGAGAAATGGACGCTAAGTGCTCCGGACCAAGGAAGAAAAGGATCATCCAGACTATTACCAGCAACAAGTCTAAAAGCCAGGGCCTGTCATAGTATGGAGTTGTGTCAATGCCCTTAGCAAATGTAACTTGCACTTTTGTGACTGCAAAATTCATGCTGAAAACACTACAAAGTGGTACAGTAAATGCTTTATGGCTCCAACTTTTTTGAAATGTGTTGCAAGAACCAAAATTGAAATACGTGTTTATTTAATGAAACAATCAATGAATGTCTGTTGTATTGTCTTCAATAAAAACAAGTCAAAGAAAATTTCGAAATCTCTTTCTTTTTTTATTTGCGTTTTCTATACTGTCCCAACTTTTTCTGATTTAGGGTTGTAATATAAAGTAAATAAAAGGTGGGTCTCCTATGACTGCCAGGTCCAGTAAAAGAAAGACCATATGGTATTTCTTGTATTTCCTTTAAATTAGGCTAAAGATAGTGATTTGAAACACACCGATAAAAAGGACAATTTAAAAAGTTTGATCTCAAATATGTGGAGCTCCTAAATGTAACTAAATAAAAAATGCAAAGAGTCCAGATCTTAACCTTAATGAGAATCTTTGGGATTTGCTGGTAAAGTCTTTACACAGTGGTCTGGCTCTCCCATCATCAATACAATATTTTGACAAACATTTTATTTATCTCTGAATAGGAATAAAAGTTAAATTACAGAAATTATGCCACGGCACTATACTATATGTATGTTTGTGTGATCTAGACATGATACTGTTTGATTCGCTGAAGAATGCTGCTCTCCTTTGCAAACAATAAAGCAAATAAGCAAACAATGTAGCATGTCAAAAGTTGCCATGTCTGTACTTGATGACTAGTGCATGCTAAAGAAACTGAACAATGTCAATGAGAGCATCATCTACTGTATCGCTAAATCCTACCGGATACAGTGCACATAAATATCCCTCACTGTCTATTTAAACATCAGCTGTGGTATGTGGCAAAGGCTTCTTACATGAGTCACATAAATCAAACATAAAGTACTTCCTTATATCTCAGTGGCTAACGTAAAATATACAACATGCTACACCGGGTGAACCGTATAACGTCATCTATAATGCACTCCAATATACATCTAATAATCTACTTGAGTTGAAAGCACTAAAGAATGAATGATCTGCCATTCACTGTGAGCACATTTCAACATCTCTCCTTTACTCAAGGTTAGTCCCTTAATTTCAGCAAAAACACAGTCCATTAGCAAAACACTGGGCAAGATATTGGGTGTAAACAGTGTAAAACTCACACTCCACTCTCTTCTCCAGCATGGCTAGGCGATTCGTCACCTCAGTTTTCAGTTCGTTGATTTTAAACGCCCTTGGGGAAGAGCGGCAATGCAGATGGAGAGAAATATACAAAGATCATTCATCCTTGAAATACCAAAAGGATTGAAAATTCAATCAGAAGAAGGTCACTGTGAATTAACTGAGGTATCGAACATAAAACACATCATACCTGGAGAACTGCTCCGCCACCTGGGTCAGAACATTCTGGAACAGCTCCTCTTTATCTGAGAGATGAGAAAACAATTTATATCCGTAATCATATGAATTAAATATTTCCGTTTGATATGTCTGTTTCCTCCTGTCAGCCTGAAGCAATGAATGAAACATTCTGAAACCAGCAGAGTTTATTGTCCTATGAATAAAAGGTGGGGAAGACTGAATATAAATCCATATTTCTGGACAGTCTCACCTGCTTTTGTAGCAGAGAAATGCAAGTGTTGACACTTGACAAATATGTAGAATGTGATTTGAAAAACATACACACTTTCATATGCAGCTCTACTCATTGTCTTGTCCAAAGTTCAGCCTAATAAAAAAAACCTGGGACACAAAAATCTACTATTGACTGGTTGCTCAATGTTTGGCTGGTTAGCATGGTATATTATCCACTGCTGGACCAAAAATGATCAAAAGAAGACTGATCAAAAATTACAGTAAAGAATGTCTATTTATTAAAAACAAATGCTGAGAAATGTGCAAATAAATATGACTGGAGTAATGATGCTGAAAATCAGCATTAACATATTTTTGTTTTTTACAGCCTTTAATATGAACATTGTTTTATTGGACAACAATGAGCAGGATATTAAAACTTAAAACAAATACTGATTAAAAAATGGATATTAAAAACATACCATGGATCACAAATAAGAAAAAGTGACAGATATGTTTTTAGTTTTGCCATATCCTGTAATTTGCTGATTGTCATTTTGACACGACGAAAAATATTGAACACATGAAGAAAGGGAGGTGTTAAAAGGCATGGAAAGCCCAGACAGCAGCTGAAATCCCTCAGTAATAAGAATGCATATTAGCTGCTTCAGTTTAACACCAACTTTATCAGATGATAAAGATGAAACCAGTGTGGACTTTTCAGCAAAACAATGATCTCAAACACAGCTAAGCAAACTCTCGATTGGTTTCAGGAAAGAAAAAATAACTGCTGGATTGGCCCAGCCAATCACCTGACCTGAATCCAATAGAAAATAAGTATTTCAAATCAGAGTTTATAGACAAGACTCAAAGAACCGTCAAGATTTGAAGACTGCTGAAGTTTGGGGGGGGAACTGTGCTTTTCAAAGAAAAAAAAGCTTTTATACAAAGTATTAAATACATTTCAGCAGTTAAGTACTTTGTCCTTGTGTCATTGTTATCAAACAAAACTATTTCTTCAGATTTTTTGTTTTTTTGTTTTTTACATTTGCATGTTTGGACTGCTTAGGTTTTTACTAAAATCTAGGTCAATTTCATGTCAGCAGCTCCTTTAGAAATATATATAAATACATAATGAGTGGCACTCTGACATGCATGACACTGCACTTTTCTTCCAGCGAGCAAACCCTTGTAGACCTGTCACTGCACACTCTCTCATATTCATCTGCAAATCTCACTTCACAGAGGTAACAGGTCAAACCTACTTAGATTCCATCTACTGCTTCTGAATCCTTCAATTCAGTTCATAATAGCAAATATAAAATCACTGGGTTGGAAATCACGTTTACATATAAGATATATATGTAATGTACTGTATAAGATGTACAGTAGAAGACAAAATGTCACATTACAATTATTAAAAAATAAAATTTCCAAGTGCTGTTTAATGGAGAGAGGATTGTTTTCAACACATTTTTAGTTATTGTTTTAATAAATAATATCTAATAACAATTTTGTTTGGTTTTTGCCAGCTATTTTGCAAGATGCTAGTATTCAGCTTAAAGTGTGATTTAAAGGCTTAACTAGATTAGTTGCAACACAGGCTAATTGTGAATATGTACCCCATATACATTTTTAAACAGAGATCGAATGATGTAGCCAGAGGTACGTACGGCTGCATTTCGTCTTTAAAACAAATGATAAGCTACTGATGGCTTCTGTTTCTTGTCGCACTACCAGCTGACCGCTTACCTTCATGGGGACGGCCTGTTACCAGTTTCTGCAGTAGCTCTCCTTTTACTTTGGCGGATTTTGACCGCTATGATGGGGTTCGAGCTTAACGAAGAATGGTTCCAGAAAGCGGGTAAGACAAAAGGCAAGAAATAAAATAAACAAGTAAATTACAGGGTGAGATCGTTGTGAGATCTAAAAATGTGGTAAAAATCAGGCAGCCGCAAGAGCTTTTCTTTTTCTGTGCTTTTGAAAACATTGTCAGTTGGGTTTAGGAAAGGCAGTGGGCGGGTCAATAGGTGCTTTTGAAAACACTATCGGTTGGATTTAGGAATGCAGGTGGGTGGGAATATTGGTTAGTCAGTTGGTCAGTCAGTTCACAGCGGCCTCTGGTGGATTTACGTGAGAACAGCAGGCGCAAACGGCACACGCGAGAGAAATTTGAGATCTGAAAAGGTGTACACAGCTATGGCTGATTTGTAAAACAAAAAATGCAAAATAAACATATCTCCTGGGATGTATTTCGCTCTCTCCAGAATTGTATGTAGAGGTACATACCCATAATGAGCCTGGGTTGGTAGTTAGGTTAACTAGACCTGTTAGATTAATTAGGCAAGTCAGTAGACAACAGTGGTTTGTTTTGTAGCCAATCAAATAAACAAGGGGGCGAATAATATTGACAATAGCCAGTTTTAAAGTTTTTTATATATAATAAATAATACCGCACCTACTGTTTTTCTGTGGAGAATTTTGGTGAACATCTGTGGATTTCTATGGAATTATTTTGGGAGCATTATAACTAAAACTGTAATATGTGAAAAAAAAATAAAATTTTATTTAATGTTTAAAATGCAAATCCAATTAGATTCACTTTATTTGGTAAACAAAGCAAGTCTCTCATATAATATATCTACTAAAAGGCAGAAAATATTACTGTGCAAACTGCATGGTACCTAAATCAGATGAACCTTTTCACATTAGTCAATAATATTACAATAATTACTTTAAAAACTGAATAAATTTAGATTTTCACACATTTACTCAAGTAAATAAACTGAATTAATGATGGGCTAAAAATCTGTGGAAATCTGTAAAAAATCTGCGGAATTCAGCATGTGCAGATTTCGTGTGGGCCTATTCATGACCAATAAAAATGCAACCAAAATGTCTAGTGTGCTGCACATTTTGCAACATAGGCTCAAAAGTGGGTGAGACAAAAACAGAAGCCAAAAATGTTCAAATACACAAGTAAATAATGTGAGAATGTGGTAAAATGTGAAAATTTGGCAAAAATCAGGGCTTTTCTTATTCTGTATTACTTTTTAAAACTCTCGCTTGGGTTTAGGGAAAGAGGAAGGTGGGTCAGTCGAATGGTCAGTCAGTCGTTCGACAGCGGCCTCTGGTGGCTTTAAGCGACAACAGTAGGTCCAAATAGCACTTGCTAGAAACATTTGAGATCTGAAAATGCGGCGGATTTGCAAAAACAGTAAAAAAAGCAAAAAAAGTACCTCCTGGGACAAATTTGCCGCTCTCCAGAAATGTATATATCGGTACCTTTTCAGAATGAGCCTGTGTTATAATGTCAAATTTCATGTATACAAAAAGAAAAGGTGAATATATTGCATACACACTGTAAAACATCCTTACATCATTCAAACTAACTAAAAATATTAAGTTAAACTTAAAAAAAACGTACTTGAACCCTGATTAACTTATTAAAATGAGTTAAAGCAACCTAAAGTAATGTGTTGTCTTGACTTTTTGTCATTACATATCTTACAGTATATACCACAGAAACAGAATAATGGAAAAATCTTACTCCAAAATACCCTCAAATGCATAACTGAAAACAAGATATTGAAAACAAGCACAAAGTTGACACCAAATCCACAGTTAAGTAGTCCTGGAATGCAGATGAATCTGAGAATCTGTCCAAAAAAGGAACTTGTATATCTGAGTTTGCTTCGAAATCATAAAAAAAAAAAAAAAAGTTATAATCACTTTTGCATGCTCACGATAACACAGAGAGACTGAAAAGCTTGCAGTCCACCCCCGCTGCAGTGATAAATGGAGCTGCTCTCGCTGCACACTCAGGCAGCTTTTCCACACACTCCATTTATGGAGATTGCAGAACATTTGAGTGATCACTTCAGAGCGGCTTCAGCCTTCATAACAAAACAAACCCCATTTTCCCATTTCAAGCGGAATGTAAACACCATCGCCGTTGTTCATGTGATTCATAACACGTATAAACACTGAAACCGCATAACATCCAGGACGTCAGTTGCTTACCTGCAAGTTGGCTGCCAGTTACGGGCACCACTTTGTATGGTGACCTTGAAAAACAACAGGACAGTTACAAAACAGTTGGCACCATATTAAAACAAATCACCTGCATAACACTCCGATTATTCCATATTATGACAGCTCCGGTTCTCTGTAGCATTACTACTGCATATAAGACGTCTGCTCTGCTGGAGGATTGTGATTGTGAGTGGTCAATGGCAAACTGAGATTCTTGTTGGCGGAGTCACTTCCCCTTTATCTTTATCTGGCCGCCATCCATTGTTTGTTTAGCATATAGGGTAGCTCTCCATATCACCAGCAGATAAAGCACAGACAGAATAATTTTTTTATTTGTTTACCATCACTGTTTGAACATGGAGTTCGACACCAAAACGGTGTTAAATTGGATCATTGGTTTTATATTAAGGTGACACTTTACAATATGTTTTTTTAGTTCATGTACTTATTTACTGACATGAGCTAATAATGATCAATACTTGTATGTCATAGTTACTGATGCATTATTAAAATCCAAATTCATGCTTGGTAACATTAGTTAATGCACTGTGAGTTGATATGACCTACTATCTATATACACTACCTGACAAAAGTCTTGTTGTCAATCCGAGTTGTAAGAGCAGCAAATAATAACTTGTCTTCTAGATGATCATTTGGAAAAGTGGCAGAAGGTAAATTTCTCTGATGAATCATCTGTTGAACTGAATCCCAATCATCACAAATACTGCAGACCTAATGAAACCCACATGGACCCAAGATTCTCACAGAAATCAGTCAAGTTTGGTAAAGGAAAAATAATGGTTTAGGGTTAAATTCTGTAGAGTGGATGGCAACATCACAGCCTGAGATACTAAGACATTTGTGCTGCCCATTACATTACAAACCACAGAAGAGGGCAAATTCTTCAGCAGGATAGCACTCCTTCTCATACTTCAGCCTCCACATCAAAGTTCCTGTGGTCAAGGTCAAGGTCAAGGTGCTCCAGGATTGGCCAGCCCAGTTACCAGGCATGAATATTATTGAGCAAGTCTGGGGTAAAATGAAGGAGGAGGCCTTGAAGATGAATCCAAAGAATCTAGATGAACTCTGGGAGTCCTGCAAGAAGGCTTTCTTTGCCATTCCAGATGACTTTATTAATAGGTTATTAAAGTCATTGCTGAGATGTATGGATGCAGTCCTCTAAGCTTATGGAAATCATACATAATATTAATTATTTTTCCATTGCACCATGACTTTACATTCTATACTGCACATTATTTCTGTTAAGTAACAAGACTTCTTTCAAAGCAAAGTCAGACCTTACAGTCCTAATTAAATAATTAAAAATCAAGACATGATCGTATTTTATGTAAAATAAGTGTAATCTAGAGGCTTTTGCCTTTCATATAAGTCGCTTCTGATACCAAATGAACAACTAGAAGTCACACTATTATTTGTTGTTCCTAAAACTTGGATAGACAAGACTTTTGTCAGTGAATCATAAACTATCCAATATTGATATAGAGTAAAAAAATACACTGTAAAACTGTTAATTAAAGGGATAGTTCACCCGAAAATTAATATTCTGTCATCATTTACTCTTCCTCCACTTGTTTCAAACCTGTTTGAGTTTCGTTCTTCTTTCAAACACAAAGTGAAGTAAACAGCCATTAACTCCAGCCACTGACATCCATAGTATTTTTTTCTTTCTACGATGGATGTCCCAAATCACACAAAGTCTAAATAGTGTATGTACTGCATCATACTGAAAACTTTATAAATAATAAGTGCATTTTAAATACCCAGATGATGCACTTATTCAACTAATACAATGAAGTGTGGACTGTTGGACACTTCACACTCTCAACGGTCATAGCTTTGCTCATGTACTGGAAGGGGCACAGCTTTCGAACACTAATGTTGGATTACTTTATTTATTTTGGATTGTGTGTAATGGGTGGTTATAATTATCATTAATAAGGAGTGATTATAGCGCCTACTGGTGGTGAATGTGGTGAAATTGCAATAATTTGATAGTTTGGTCATTTATTTCACTAATTTGCAAACCGTCAAACATCATCTAAGAAACGGTTGAAATTTACGCTTAATAAAAAAATGTTCCATTTGGGACGACACTACATTCTAACCCAGGCTCATTCTGAAAATGTGCCTAAACCTAACCAATAGTGTTTTCAAAAACACAGATTGACCTGCCACCCACTTCCCTAAACCCAACCGACAGTTTAAAAAAATATTCCAAAAAAAGAAAAGCCTTCGTCAATATTTTTCCACATTACGTACATGGAAGATAACTGGACAAACTGATAACAGTGGAAAAGCCGTCCATACGGAGGTAATCAGTCAGCTAGTAAGTGTGAAAATGAATGGCATCATACCACCTCGTAGCATTTATTTTAAAGATGCAATGCAGCTATGCGTATATCTGGCTACATAGTTCATGATCTCCAAAAATGTATACAGGGTTTTGTTTTCAGAATGAGCCTATTTTCCTACATTCATTACTATGCTGTTGAGTGTGTAAGTGCATTAGTACATAGTGCATAAGTGTATAGAGTACAGTTTGCCATTTGAAGGCAGAAAATGTCAGTTTTTTTTTTCAACATTCTTTAGAATACTTTGTTTCATGCTTACCACACGAAAGTTCATCAAGCTTTAGAAAGACTGAAATTGTGAAATTTAAATTTTTTGGAGAACTATCTCTTTAAAACACTGCCACATTTTTTGATTCACTGATATTTTTCATGTATTCTTATCAAATTGAATTATAGGATGTTGATCTCAGCTCTCACAACTTTGGAAAATGAAATGAAAATGCACAGCTGCAATATAACAAAGTGACTTTTATGCACATTTTTAGTAGTTTGAATCAATATATTGTTTAAGAAGTAATATATATATGTTATAGGGTGACACATTGGTGCAGTAGGTAGGGCTGTCGCCTCACAGCAAGAAGGTCGCTGGGTCGCTGGTTCGAGCCTCGGCTGGGTCAGTTGGCATTTCTGTGTGGAGTTTGCATGTTCTCCCTGCGTTCGTGTGGGTTTCCTCCGGGTGTTCCCGTTTCCCCCACAGTCCAAAGACATGTGGTACAGGTCAATTGGGTAGGCTAAATTGTCCGTAGTTTTTGAGTGCATGTGTAAATGAGTGTGTGTGGATGTTTCCCAGAGATGGTTTGCGGCTGGAATGGGTTTGTATTCTGTGGCAACCCCGGATTAATAAAGGGACTAATCCGAAAAGAAAACGAATGTATATATGAAATAAACCTGTACAATAACAGAAATTATTGGCAGATCATTACTACACTATTATTATAAACCCAAAGAATATTGTTAAAAACTGCTAAAAGTGTCAACAAAGATTGCACCTCGGTTCAAATGACAGTGGATAAAAAATTAACATGAAAGTTCGTTTCCCCTTTACTATTAGTTATAGCACCAAATAAACATGAATGAACATCTTCACATCTAATGTAACTGCTCAATTAGTGTTTCACAATAGAAATAAATAGCATTTTTATAACTAATAAGACAAAACTGTTATTATAAAATAGTTAATGAAAATGAAAAAATCAAATTTTGTAAAATGTTTACATTTTAAAAAAGGAACTTCAAGTAGTGCATAAACATGACAATTTTATAGAAATTCTTATATTTCTTGCTAAGACACACTTTGCTTATCTTTGATTCCTTCATTCATTTTCTTTTCAGCTTAGTCCCTTTATTAATCTGGGGTAATCTGGGGTCACCACAGCGAAATGAACCGTCAACTTATTCAGCACATGTTTTACGCAGTGAATGCCCTTCCAGCTGCAACCCATCACATCACTGTTTTACAGTGTAAGATTTCAGCCATTTGCATTTGGTAATTCTTTATGCAATTTTATTTTGAAAAATATATATCCAAGACTCATTTTAAATATGTGCCTTGGCGTACATGTAAAACATGTTCATCTGATTATGTGTAGTTGCACATTTCAGATGATAAATCCACTAGAGGGCACTTTCCACATTTTTTGTAAATCTCAAAATATGTTACTTAGGGTGAGTTTACTTGTACGTTTCAGATAGACGCCCATCTTGTTCATGTCAATGAGAAGGCAGAGTTTGTCGAACAAAATCAATTGGCCAACCACTGATTTTGTGGTATTTATATGGTGTTCCCCAAAGAACTGCACAAAACTAATCCATTTGTTTTTATTGCATCCCTTTTAATATCATTAGAGTGAAAAAGAGCAAATGTTGCTTTCATCAAACTGCTCCATAGCATTCATTCATTTTACCTAGAAACCTTGGCCAAAGATATGTTCAATGAGGTTTTTGCAGTTTCACAAATATGTAGGTTGAAGCGCATCCTTCCAAATAGTCTGTATTGGAATTTTACACCATTAGTAATAGTATTTGTAGTTGGCATTGAAACTTACTAGCAAAGCCTCAGAGCAACTTGTTTCTGCACCCAATTTTAATTAGTGTACTTGACCATTTATATTAAAAGATTTTAAAGAGATTCTGAATAAATGAAATGTTAGTTTTTGCTAAATATAGGTTAGTTTTAGTGAAATTGAGTTTTTGTGCCTGGAAATTTGTGTCAAATGGATTCATTTTACACTGAATGCGTAAAAATCGACCTTTTTAAAGTAAAAACTTGACTGAATTTTTGTTTCTAAATGAAGTGGATGGTTAAGTTACCTCTCTGTGTTGTTTGGCATTGTTGGGTCGATAGAAACCATTGCTCCTGTTGAGTCCAGAAGGGAAATGCTTGTGTTCCTGTCAGCAGCAGATACATTCTCTAAATATGGGAGCACTTCAAAAGTAGGAACACTTTAACTGTACACATACACAAGCACACACACACATATCCATCACACTGTACCTGGAGAGCCCTGTGGCCGTGCAGAACAGCTCCTTTATATCACAAGGGCTGCAGAAGCGGCTGAAAACCACCTAAAAGAAGCAGATACAAACCAAGATTCTTAAATTTCACCAGTAAAAAAAAAAAAAAAAAAGAAATTCTGCAGTTAATTTATGCACCCTAAGGCACTACAACATCTAGCTGACTTTTTTCTTGAGTTTAACATTAAAGAAGATTTTAAAGCTGAAACTGTGGTTGGTCACCATGAGCACCAAAAACAAAATTAAGGAAAAGGAACATTAAAACCGTAGCTCCTGATGACACTTTTGGTCCCGGGAAGTGTATAATCAGTGCATTAACAAAACATTATTATCTGTAACCCACAGCCTTGGGCAAATGGGGAAATTTCTATTTCTTTAAACTGGTTCTTCCAGACAGCTTATTTCTGGTAAAGATAACTGAATAATAATTTCATGCAATGGCACAACACATTTGCAATTTTAGAATAAAACCGCTATTATTATTCATTAAAGGTGCGGTGTGTAAATTTGACACCCAGTGGTTTAACTAGATATTGCACACCTGACTCAAAACACATTTTCACTCGACTTCTCCTCTGAGGAGTCCAAGCAAGCGTAAGTTGCCATGTTAACATGAGTGTGCCTGATAATCGAACCTACAGTAAAGGCTGATTTAAGGCTAATTAAAACTGTTTTCTAACTAAAAGCATCGGCACATGATCCAAAGAAATATTTTCCATACTGAAGGGAGATTTTGTCTTAACAAACACCTGAAATTTATATTTTATGTCGATATTTTATATTTATAACGATCACCACAGGTATACCTCATGTGCTTTACCTAGTGTTAAATGCTAATAATGTGAGTTTGAAATTCATTTTACATGACATTTATTGCTATACTACTAAAAGTAGCTGCAGTATGGAGCTAATAATATGCCAAAACAATCTGAATTTGAAATGTGTTAATTTAAATTATTGACAATTGTTATTTAATAAATCTGAATTTTTATGTGCTGTGAAAATTTTTTGAATTTGAATTTCTTAATTTGAATTTAAATTTCATAACTTAGATATTGAACATCTAAAATATAAGACAACTGAATTTTTCAAAACTGAGTTTTTATTGACGTATTTTCAAACTTCAGATTTTTTGTTTTTTGAATTCAGTCTGCAGATATCCATTTTGTAAAAATACAGTTTCAAATTTTCAATAATCTAAAATTGAAAACCAGAAATTCAGATCGCAAAATTTAGATTCAGCAGAAAGGAGGTCAGGGGTCATCAAAAGGGAAGAGCAGACAATCAACGAGAAGTAAAACTAAGTATTTAGGACAATCACAGGACCCTTACACCTTTACCAAACTCACATTTAAGAACTTTTCAAGGTCTTTCCAGCTGCATTTTCAAACTGTCCCAGCATTTTACAATTGTGGTAAATTACATATTTTTTGAATGATCAGATTTTTCCATATATTTAAAAATACTATATTATTTTTGGCTAAAATAAATTGAAACCAAAATGTCCAAATGGTGGCGCCAGAAATCTATCTTTATCACTGAATTGTTCATTCAGGGCCTATCATACAAAGGATTACAATATTACAAAAAAATTATTATTTTCTAGCCTACATAAATATGAAAACCATACTTTCATGCCTTTTTCATCTCGGGGGGCTTTTTCAGTTTATTCGTAACAATTTGCTTCTGTATAATATTATTATTATTAGCAGTAATATTTATTATATCCAAATTTATAAGCATCTATGGGGCACAGCATGTTTAGGATATAACTTGTTTGACCACACTTCATTATTATTGTTCATTTATTTGTTTGCTGGAAATTAGAACTCAATTCAGAAATAGTTTTGAAACAAATCTTTGCGCTTAACAAACTAAATTAATTATGTAGGCTTATGGATGTCTGTGCGTACAACACATTTCCTTATCCACGAGAGTGAAAGTGAAAGTAAAGAATTAGGAGGCTCATCTCTCAGTCTAACTGAGATCTGTTTAACTGTTTTCTCGCAAGTGAAGGGTTCAGTTTTTTGACCTACAATGTCCGCCATGTAAATAGCAAATGTGCTATGGAGCAACGTAACTGACTCTTAAAGGGAATGGGAGATGATACTCTGATTGGTTTTTTCTCAAAACACACCTATAACTCATTAAGAGAATAAGCTCAACCCTGTTGGACCATGCGCCACGACGCAAAGCGGATTTTTCCATCCTTAAAATAGTAAAACTGGATTCTGACACGCCCTTAATGCTTTTGCGCCCTGCACTTTAGACTTTGCGCATGGATCGTCAAAATAGAGCGATCAGATTCGTTCAAATCAGCCCAGTTATAAATGAATTAAGTGACTCACCATGAATGACTCGCTCAGAGATTTGTTGTTAACCTCATCTGTTAGGTGCTTAAAACTTTGTTTCAAATGGTAAGTCCATATTTTTGTGAATAGTGTACAGGGAAAGCCACTTAATGAGTTTTCAACATAATGTTTGTTTTATGTGACCCAAAACCGAAAGCAGCTTTCCCTATACTTAAAGCTAAAATACATGAGTTTAATTTTACATTAGGCTGTATGTAGATAAAAAAAAAAACATTTTTTTTTAACCTATTTCCAGACGCCCCCTGAAACCCCCACCGTTGTAATTCGTACCCTGTAAATTTGCCTATAACCATGAATCAAGCAGAGGTTAGTGATTCTTAGTTTGACTTTTCGGTGATTGTCTACTCTTCTCTGTTAATTACCCCTGACCAACTTTCTATCATTTCAACATTCTATCATCATTTACTCATCCTTCACTTATTTCAAACCAGCTTGATGGTCTTTCTTCTGTTGAACACAAAAGAAGACATTTTGAAGAAAGCTAAATACATATTTTATCCATATTTGTTTTTCCTACAAGGGAAGTCAAAGTTTAAAGGTTTCTAACATTCTTCAAAATGTCTTCTTTTGTGTTCAACAGGGAAAAAAAGAAACTTAAAAAGGTTTGGAACAACCTTTGGGTTTTGGGTGAACTATCCCTTTAGCTGTGTTGTCTTTGGGAGAAAATACTGCAATCACAATACTAACGTAAAATGTAAAATATGTAAAAATGTGTATGTAAAAGTACACACAGCCAAAACTAAGTGCTGTCATCTGTAGTGTCTGACTTGACCCAGAGCTCTCTGACCCACTTACTGTACAACACCTGCAGCCGGCACAATAAGAGCAAAAACAAGTGACAAACACCAAAAAAGACAAGGAGGG